>NW_015387344.1:371252-391206 GCF_001527695.2 Protobothrops mucrosquamatus | reverse complement strand
CCTATATGGATTAATATCTCTCAATCTTCTTATTATTTCTTTTGGGAAGTAAATGTAAATAAAATTCTTTTTCCCCCGCCTTTTTTTCTCAGATAAAGTTCACAAGGAGGTGGATGAAGTTTTCGGTTCTTCGCTCTCGATCTGTTACAATGACCAGAAGAAACTGCCCTACACCAATGCTGTGATTCATGAGATCATACGAAAAAAATATCCCTTCCTATTTGGGATTCCCAGACAATGTGTACAAGACATTTATCTGAATGGTTTTCTCATTCCCAAGGTATAGATTTTTTTTTGAGACACTTTTTAATCTTATAGCTGGCCTAGCTCTTTCTGTTCCCAGCTGTCTTCTTAAAAGTTATTTAAAATTCAAGGTAACCGATTATTCTTTGTTTCTGCCAATTTCTGAGTCATTATTTTTAGTGTTCTGTGCTCTGATTTTCCACTAGGTGTCAGTAGTTGTTTATTTTCCAGTTTTTTTCAAACAAAAAGTTATTATTGTTATATATTTTTTAATAATTTCATCAAAACCCTTTAGGGCAGTGGTGGCGAACCTATGGCACGCGTGCCAGAGGCGGCACTCGGAGCTCTCTCTGTGGGCACGCATGCCATACCCCAGAGATGGCAACTGTCCCTCTTCAACCAACCACCCATTAACTCACTGAGATCCCACATGGCTGGATGCATCCCAGCACAGCTGGTTTCCCTCCCCACCGTCCCATCCCTCCTGGCCTCGCGTGCTCTCCTTTTTCCGGGCACGACCCACTGCATTGCCTTCTCAGCTGTTGGCTGGCTGTCCAGCTCAGAGGTGGCTTCTCTGAACTGCTGGTGGTGGGCTGCGGAGCCCCAGAGTGTGCCGGTCGAGGGGTCGGCAGGCTGTGGCTGCTGACGGACACTGCTGCCCCCCATGTGCTCTCTGGCGTCTCTTTGTGGGGGCCGATGGTGTCAGGCAGCAGCCGCCCCGGCCCCTGCCTCGGTTTGTCCTGCAACAATGGCACCCCCATTCTGCCTCGCCTCGCCTCACCTCACCCCGCAGGATGAGCCTCCTGCCCACCGTCCCACCAGCCAGAGATCTCCTGGATCTCCCCCAACCCTGCCTGGCTGTCACAGGCATCCCTCCCCATGAGCAACATCAAGGGGACCATGCCCACCTTGGCCACACCAACCCAGTCGGCCATGACCACCACAGCCACGCCAACCCAGTGGGCCATGCCCACCTGGCACCCCGCGATAAATAAGTGGGTTTGGGGCTGCAGTTTGGGCACTTGGTCTCTAAAAGGTTCGCCATCACTGCTTTAGGGTATAGTCTTAAAAAGGTTTTTTTTTTTTTTAGTTTCTAGATTTGTCCAGACTGGAGTATTTTAAATATATATACTTAAGCAAGTACAAATACTTAAATGAATATAATTATAAATTAAATGTTTTATATAAATACTGTAGTTCTAAGGGCAAAGAAAATCACATAAAAAAAACAGATTTGGATTTAAAATAGAAATGAACGACAACAGCAACAAAATCCAGAGTTGCAATAATGTATGCTTCATTAACCAGCTACATTTGCTAAATCTATATTTATCTCTTCTGCATAGTTACATAACAATGTAAATTGTTTAACTTGTTTCCACTGAATCTGGATTTAGTAGATACATCTGCTACAAAAGGGGATAAATCTGAACAGGTTCCATTTGTTAATTCCAAAATCTGTTATTATCTGCTAGTGGGGAGGAACAGACTCAGGCTCAACCCTTCCAAGACCGAGTGGCTGTGGCTACCGGCGCCTCGGCATAGCCAGCTGGTTCCATCGCTGACTATAGGGGGCGAAACTTTGGCCCCCTCGGATAGGGTGCGCAATCTGGGTGTCCTCCTGGATTCGCGGCTGACACTGGATGACCAGTTGGCGGCCGTGACCAGGGGGGGCGTTTTATCAGGTTCGCCTGATTCACCAGTTGCGGCCTTTTCTGGACCGGGACGCCTTGCGCACAGTCACTCATGCTCTGGTCACCTCCCGCCTGGACTACTGTAATGCTCTCTACATGGGGCTTCCCTTGAGGAGCACCCGGAGGCTCCAGCTAGTCCAAAATGCGGCCGCGCGGGCGGTGTTGGGAGGGACNGCGGGACTGGCCTAGGGCAATTTTTAAGAGGGGTTTTTAGAGGGGTTTTTAATCATATTTTAATCAGACAATTTAAATATTTCATTTTAATTAATTTTAATTTTGTAATTGTTATTGGTGTTTTTAATCGATTGTCAGCCGCCCTGAGTCCGCAAGGAGAAGGGCGGGATATAAATTCGAATAATAAATAAATAAATAATAAATAAATGTATATGAAGTTAAATAATACAAGGAACCAAAATGGGATGGCCAGAAATAACTGGGCTTGTCCAGATGTTTCAATATGTTACTTTGTTCTTTACAGGGTGCTGTCATTTTCCCAGATTTACGGTCTGTCCTTTTGGATCCTGAACACTGGGAAACACCTGAAAAGTTCAATCCAAATCATTTTTTGGACAAGGAAGGACATTTTGTAGAAAAAGAAGCATTTCTTCCCTTTGGAGCAGGTAATTCATAGAACAGCCATTGTGATTGCCACATGATGCTTAATTTACGAAGAGGGCTGTAGTGGGAAGGGATGGTAATGGTAATGATGATAAAGTTGGAATGGACCTTGGAGGTCATCTAGTCCAACCCCCTGCTCAGGCAGGAAACCCTATACCATTTCGGACAAATGGCTGTCCAGTTTCTTGTTAAAAACTTCCAGTGTTGGCGCATTCACCGCTTCTGGAGGCAGGTTGTTCTACTGGTTAATTGTTCTAACTGTCAGGAAGTTTCTCCTTAGTTCTAGGTTGCTTCTCTCTTTGGTTAGCTTCCACCCGTTGCTCCTTGTCCTGCCTTCAGGTGCTTTGGAAAATAGATGGTGGTCCTCAACTTATAACTTGATCACTTCGCAACCGTTTGAATTTAGGGTGGCCATGTCAAGCACAAAAAACAGGAGGTCAGGACAGATTTCAAAAGTACTGAAAGTTTATTCCATACAACCTATAGACAGGAATCTGAATTACTAACAATCAATGCGAATTGGCACCAGGTAAGAGTCAACAGACTTCGGGGGGTGGGGGGGGGTGGACTTAGATTTCTTTTGGAGGTGTAGGGTCTCCAGACTGATGATGTGTTTGACCCTGCCCTCAGGCTCAGCCTGGTCATCTCCTAAAGGCCTGTCCAAGCGCTAGTTATGACCTGGTTCCAAAGTTATGACTACTGCAATGCCCCCACAGTTGTTCACCCTTATGACTGACCTCAGTGACCCCCCACCTATCTTCCCCCCCCCCACTTGGTCCTTGCAGATCTGCTTCTCACCCCATCAGGCCCCATATCCTTCTGCTCACTTAGATTAAATCTCAAAAAAAAAAATCTGTTAATTTCTTTTCACAGTCCTTAATTTTCCAGTCTTTCTGTAACAATGTTTCAATTAATCTCCATCTGAAAGTTGGGTAATAATTTTTAAAAACCTAGTTCTCTAGGTTATGATCAGAAAAAGTCTGGAATCCCCACAGTCCTATTAAATCATGTTTTTCAAAATCCATATCCTATCTATTTGTGAGAACAATTGGTATCTTTTTGAAAAATAAGTATAATCTACAGAATTAATATTTTTGTGTCCATAGATCTACTAGAGTTGAAATATTCATTAAAAAAGTCTTTGATAATTTCCCCTGAGTGGTATTATTTTCTTCTCAGATATTCTATTCAATTACAACACCATTCCTGTCACCCATCAGGCAGCAATTCTAATACGAAATAAGTTGTTTATTAAAAAATATCTTTAATTTTATTTGGTGCATAAAGTCCCAAAACAAAGGTTTTAACAGAATATAACAGAATATTCTGTTAAAAGCTTCTGTTAAAACAAAGTTTTAAATCCTTGTAGTTGTTTTCATTTCTATAAATCTTCCAACCTGATCAGTTATTTTTATTTGTGGTTTTAATTAGGGATTAACATATAGAACAAGTCCATTGTTTGTTGTTTGTTTGATCCTGCCAAAATGAATTCATTTCCCAAGTTTTTACAAATCAAATATTTCATGTCTTTATTTCTAATGCATGCTTCTTGTAAGAAAATTATATCTTTTTAAATTTTTTTTTTTAAAAAAATATATTTATTTTTTATTTTTCCAAACTCTCCCCCATACATATACCGTGATATTTATCAGATGTTAACATACATTCTTTTAACATTCTTATATGTAAGATACTTTTAATGAAATAAATACATACACATGACTTTTGGTGTTGCTCGCCCATTTCCCCTTTCACTGCACCCACATTCCTTCTCTACCTTCTTTCTCCCTTCCTTCTCTTTCTTCCCTACTTCCCTCTTCTTCCTCTCCTCTCCTCTTCTCTTTCACCACTCTCTCCTCCAACCTTCCTACTTCCTTCTCCCCTCCTTTACTCTTTTCTCTCTCCTCTCCTTTCTTTCCTCTCATCCCTCTTCAGATACAATTCAGGGGTAATGCCCGAGCAACTCCTCTTTCCAAATTTCCCTATCTGTATTATATACAATAAGATTAATTTTCTCTTACATTAATACTTCTGTTTATCTAACCTTCTCAGTATATACTTAAGAAAATTATATCTTGTTTTAATTGTTTTTCAGATAATGAAATCCTTTTTTTCCCTTTTGTGAATGGAATTTGCACATTAGATATCTACATTCCAAGTTTAAGTAAATAGTTTTTAAAAAATCTGGGCTTGTAGCACCCAATTCCAAACCATCTTTTTCATTATCTGTGGGGGGGGGGGGTTTGGTCAATTTGTTTATCATTTTTCTCTGTATTTTCCTTTTGAGCATCTTGTAGTTCTATTTTCACTGGTCCTTTAAACAGTATTCAATTGAAATCTTCTTTGCTGAAAAATAAAAGTGATCTCGTTTCTCTTTTTCTTTTTCAGTGTTTCAGTCAAAAATGAATAGTCTTTTCTTTTATGTAAAATTCTGGTAGGGATCTTTGTTAAAATGATTATTTCTACATTATCAATTTTCAGTTTGTGTTGAAATAACAAAATAACAGAGTTGGAAGAGACCTTGGAGGTCATCTAGTCAAACCCCCTGCTCAAGCAGGAAACCCTATACTGTTTCTGCACAGGACAAGAAGCAACGGATGGAAACTAATCAAGGAGAGAAGCAACCTAGAACTAAGGAGAAACTTCCTGACAATTAGAACAATTAACCAGTGGAACAACCTGCCTCCAGAAGCAGTGAATGCTCCAACACTGGAGGTTTTTAAGAAGAAACTGGACAGCCATTTGTCCGAAATGGTATAGGGTTTCCTGCCTGAGCAGGGGGTTGGACCTCCAAGGTCCCTTCCAACTTTTTTTATTATTATTATTATTATTATTATTATTATTATTATTATTATTATTATTATTATTATTATTATTATTATTATTATTATTATTATTATTATTATTATTATTATTATTATTATTATTATTATTTTGATAGAGGAGAACGTCACCCATCAGTTCAAATCCACACAATCATTGCAAAGTGGAGCAAATAGTTAATGGACAGGCAAAATGGATTACTGCTGATTTATTTTTCCTTCATTCCTTTTTTTCTTTTTGTCTAGGAGCTCGTGCCTGCTTGGGGGAACTCCTGGCCAAGACTGAGTTCTTCAACATTTTTACCAGGCTGTTGAGGCAATTTAGGTTGGAGCCACCAGAAGGAGTGGAAAAGCTCAGTGAAAAATCTATAATCGGGGTGTCTGTGCACCCCTCTCCTTATAAGATTTGTGCTGTCCCCCGTATCAGGACACCATAATATGGACAATTATCAAGAGCGTCACATTTGTTAATGCTACAATCTCTCCTTTGTTCAATATGTTTGTAGATCGATCACCTTTAAGGTCTTGCCGAATGAATCAATTGATGAATCGATCTTCAGATCTTGATAAATAACACCTCCCCCCCCCCAGTGTCTCCCAGGATTGGTCTGCTTCCATCCATCTCTAGAAGCAGAAACCTAGATCTCTCACACTGACTGCTGTAGTTGCTACTGGTGTCTACCTGAGCAATGGAGAAGGGGCTAATGGCATAAGGAAACCTTGCAGGAAAAGCCCTATTGCAAGGGCTCATGGGATATTAGGCAGTTCCTGGTGAAAGCTTTGGACTTCTGACCAAATTCACGGGATTGTCTTATGTCAGATTCATACAGGCAGTCCTTGAGTTACGACCACAACTGAGCCCAGAATTTCCATTGTTAAGTGAGACATTTGTTAAGCGCGTTTGGGGCCATTTTACGACCTTTCTTGCCACAGTTGTTAAGTGAATCACTACAGTTGTTAAATTAGTAACATGGATGTTAAATGAATCAGGCTTCCCCACTGACTTAGTTTGATAGACAGTTGCCAAAGGGAATTACGTAACCCCGTGACACTGCAACCGTCATAAGTATGAGTCAATTGTCAAAGAAATGGTCCTTCCTTTGCAAAGTAGCAAAGGCATTTTAATCATCTAAATCCAACATCGAAGTTGCATCTGAATTTTGATCATGTGACCATGGGGATGCTGCAATGGTCAGAAGTGTGAAAAACGGTCACAGGTCATTTTTTTCGGTGCCATTATAACTTTGATTGGTCACTAAGTGAACTATTGTAGCCCAAAGGGCTACAGTTCTTAAATATTGCTGCCATTCAAAGTATCCCCATATTTCTTCAATCTATTTTCAGAATCCCTGCTCCAGCCCATTTTAATTTATTACTTTATTACATTCCAGCTTTCACAACGATTGGCTGTGATCCTTGCTCACAACGGCTTATGGAAAACTTTCATCTGATAATCAGTTTGACACTGCATACAGTGGTGCTCTCTTTTTAAAAATCTAAATGGCTCCCCTACACTTTCAGTCAGAATGACCCTCCTTTTATACTTATACTGAAGGAAAGGTTCATTTGTATTAACAGCATAACTTTTACAGAACAATTACAATTACAAGGACACCTACCCCACCTTTTTTGGCATGAACTGAAGCACAAAGCAGAAAGAAGATGCTCTCATTTTTGCTGCTATCCTTTGCACCCAGGCGAACTGTGCAGTCACAACTGTAATACAAAAAAAAAAAGAGGGTCTTGTTTGTTACATGTTATGATCTCTGCCGTGTTCAACATGTTTGCAGTTTGATCACCTTCAAGGTTGCCTCTTCAGATCTTGCTGAATGACTCCTCCCAGACTGAAGTGAATGAAGTGTCCTATTGTAAAAGGCTCTGGGACATTTCCTGGAGAAAGCAAGTGGGAACTGTATACCCAAATGTCTGGGAAAACAGCCAGGTCTTCAAAATCTTCTGGAATGGAATTAGGTTGAGAACCACACAGCTTCTCAGGAGGAACCTCATTCATGAGGACAGGTTCCACAAGAAAGAAGGCATACTTTCTGGATCCTTTAAGATGGCATTCCTTAATTAAAAAGAGTGTCCCAACATTGTTGGCCTGTTCTGGCTGGTCAGAAACCTTGGAAACTAGGTGGCCCATTTAATAACCTAACCCTATGACATTGAGTTCAACTTTCTGGTTTCTCTATATGAATAAATGTGCACGTCTTATAATGTTACTACATGCAGTTTTAGTTGCTTCTTCATGTTTTAAAACAATAGAAACTTTAGGAGATCTCAAATGATAAAAATCTCATTCTCAGCATTAATTGTAATTGCAAACTTAAGCCAATTAGGTGACCTTGGGCCAGTTCTCTTCACAGGATTGATTTTGTGGGGAAAATAGCAGGAAGAAGGGGTATTAGTTTTATGTTCTCCCCCTTGAGTTGCTTACAAAAATAATAATGGTGGGGTGTAAATAAATAAAATAAAATCCTGAAATTTTGCAAGAAAGCCGTAGGATTTCTAAATACCTATTATTAATTTTTTTTATTATGATACATAAGAACTTAGCAGTTTCATCTGCAAATATTAGTATTAATATTTGTTATTTTCTGAGGGGTCCTTGGTGCTCTTTAAGTTTGGTTGTTTTGCAAGAAAACAGCCAAGCTCAGGGAACACCAGGGACATCATTTCAACCCCGAGCTATAAATATTTCCCTTTATTAATTAATTTCTGTACATCTCATTATGTTTCTGTGAACTTAAGCCGCTTGGTTAATGAATGATTCAGTATATTTTAGATTGTACAAAATTAGAAAATGTATTGGGCATGGCTACATCCACATGACATATCTTATTCATCACCAATCTTTATTATGATCACAGACCGGAATAAAAGTGAAACACTGAACAAAATGAAAACAGAACAGAGCAGAACACGACAGAATGACAGGATGTGTTACAATTGATGGCGAAATCATCAATGGGTAACCAAGGTCTGCCTAATTTTATGGAAAATATAGCAATAAAAATGATAGCTACAATAAAAGAAAATTGTATCATACTGATCAGATAGTAGTAGTAATAAAACAGACTGGAATTTCCAGGATATTTTGTCAATTAAGGTGTTATAAAATGAATCTGTGAGTCCTTATAGATGGTGCAATACAGCAGGACATGAGCTATGGTTTCAGTGGTGCCTTGTCCACAGGGACACAATCTCATATAAGACTTTTTATTATTCCTGAAGAACTGCTAGGATGAGCACGTTACAACATGCTAGAGTTAGTGTATGTCATTGACACAATTGTGCTGGTCCTGATCCTGATCCTGCATCTCTGGCCAAGGGCCACAGTGGGAGCCATTCAAGAGTCATGGAAACCTCCCTCTTGCTGTATTCTTGGCAGAAGGAAGCAAGATGGCCTCCCTCTGATGCCTCAGAAGCCAGAGGGTGATCAGGGCCCTCAATATCTTCCACCAGGAAAGGGGGCCAGGCTGTGCAAGGGAGGCCTTTCCAGCCAGAGGGCTCCTCTTATCCTCCATCTTGCCTTTGCTGTCTCTCAGAGGGGCTGAGGAAACGGGAGCAGCTCCTCAGCCAGAGACATTGCTGAGGGGAAAATGGCGGGAAAAAGAAAGGCCTCTGGCGATGGCGGGCGACACGCAGCATCCCTGCTCTCTGGGAGCCTCACTGGTCATCCAAGTGATCCCAAAGGAGGGAAAGGCCATAAGAGTGACCTCTTGGCTTTCTCTGTCCCTCACAAAAGGAGAGGGAGGAAAGGTTAAGATAAACCTATATTGTAGCCTTTCACCACACACATGTTGACCAATACATGACTTGATAACACATAATTAATTAATACCGTTTAATAAATTATTCATAATTATTATAATAATTAATAAAACCTTTTGTTTTTTAAAAATATTATTCAAACTCCTAAAACTCATATTCAAGAGATATTAGATAAGGCATTTTTAATTAGTTATTTAATCAGGCTTATATTACATTACAGGTATACCAACAGCAGGTAGAGATCACACCCAGTGCGTTAATTATTATCCAATCTCATTAATTAATATTGATTACCAAATACTAACAGTGCTAGCACACAAATCACAGCAAGTGATACCGTTTGTTATTAAGAATGATCAAGGAGGGTTTATAAAAACTAGGCAAGCAGAGACAACATTAGATTAGTTGCAGATCTAACAGACTTGAATAAAAATAAAAATCAACTTGTAATCTTATCATTAAATGCTGAAAAAGCCTTTGATAAAATGTATAAAGAGTACATTTTTGCTCTACTAAATAGAATTCCTTTTGGAATTCATAAAATGGATTAAGATATCTTAATCTCCCACATCTAAAGTGAAGGTTAATGGCATGTTTTCTATTTTTCACTATTCAGAAGAACTAGACAACGATGTCCACTTCACTTTTTAATATCTGTGTAGAATCCTTAGCTTGTGCTATTTGAAATCTACAGAATAATACATTTTTAGAATAGAATAGAATAACAGAATTGGACGGGACCTTGGAGGTCTTCTAGTCCAACCTCCTGCTTAGGCAGGAAACCCTATACTATTTCAGACAAATGGTGACATATCTCAGTGAACACAAATTGGTTTCTTTTGCAGAAAACATTCTTTTGTTTATTTGTAAACCTCATGTCACTTTCCCCCTGTTGATGCAAAAGTTAGATGCTTTTAAAAAGATAAGAGGATATCTATAAACTGGTCCAAATCAGAACTGATGTCAATAAGTGAAAATTGGGTTACCCATCCATTTAAACCTACAGAAAAACCACCCATACTAACCAGGTGCTCCACTACCAAAGCAATAACCCAATCTCCCACAAAAGAAGCTGCATAAAGACTTTAAACGAGCCCAAACACACTGCAGCAACCGCGAATAGCAGAAAAAGGAAATGAAGCATCTATACAACACATTCCAACAAAATGAATACCCATGCAACTTTGTCAAAAAGTCCCTGACCACTCAACCCAATACAACACAACCAACACAAACCCTAAAAAGAATTACACTGCCATACATCAAGAATATCTCAGAAACCACCAACAGACTACTACAGCCACATGGATTCAGCATAGCACACAAGCCAGCTAAAGGCCTTCAAAGCATCCTAAGCAAACCAAAACCCTTAGCAACCCCAGAAGAAAAAAACAGGAGCCATTCTACAACGCACAATGTCAGAACTGCAGCAGCTGCTATGGAGGACAAACAGGCAGAAGACTGGCAGAACGCATCCATGAACACCAACTGGCAGTCAGAAGGCCTGACAAAAAATCTTAAATTTCATCATATATAGACAGATTTAACGATAGTTTCAATTGGGAACATGTGACAATCCTAGACTGGGCCAAGCCCAAAAATGCCAGGGAATTTCTAGAAGCCTGGCACTCTGACAAATCAGCCATCAATAGACGCATAGACATTAACAACATCTATAGACTATGCAAAAGAGACAATCAACCAGCCCCAAAGAGAAAAAGGCTCCAGCACCTCTCCACCAGGAATCAGCACTCAGATCAGCACAGATTAACTCAAAGTCCAACTTCAGACCAAAAATCAAGTAAGTAATACCCCAATCAAGAAACTGGCACAGAGTCATTAGTAAACAACCCAACCAAATAATCCCTAAGGCTGCCTCCACCCACCCAGACAGGCAAGACACCAGAATATTAACTCAGCAAACTCCACTCCTTACTAGCACTGATGATATTCCCTAGTTGGGTAATGAAACATCTGCAAGAAAACAAGCAAGCTCAGAGAGCACCAAGGATTCCTCATTTAAGTTATATCAATTCCATATTTTTATCAAATCTATTAAATATAGTTAGTTAGATAGATATAGATATAGATATATAGATATATATACCACACCATATAATCTATATAAATAAAAATGTAAATGTTCATTTGTTCAAAATCTTATATCTCCAAATGTTCTTCACTGATTGCTTTGAAATTTTGACACAACGTTGCATTCGAATACGCACGTGTTTTTATATACCTACTATTATATAGATGTCACACTTGTGACACAAACGTGCGCTTTCTCTTTTCTTTCTTTTCCATTTAACCAGACTGAGCCACAGCAACGTGTGGCCGGGTACAGCTAGTATATAATATAAATAACATACATAGAGAGGTTTCTTCAAATATGAGTCATTAAACCTTACCCTTTGGCCAGGCCCTACATTAGAATATAATTTCCAGATTAACATTAGATTACATTACAATCCCCTCTCCTCTCCTCTCCTTTTATTTTATTTTTTATTTTATTATTTCATTTTATTTTTTATTTATTTGTAAAGGTAAGGGTTTCCCGTGCCAGTCATTTCTGACTATAGTTGGTGCTGATCTCGTTTTCTTAGCTGAGGGAGCTAGTGTTGTTCAAAAACATTCTATGTGTCAATGCTTCTAACATTGAATGTTCTTGCTTTGACAACAGATGGAGATGCAGCCTTTTTCTTTCTTATATTGTACTCTTAGAATTAGATGATCTGGGCGAGGGGGAGGAATGTGATGGGAGTTAGTTAAGACGTACAATATTGTAACAAGAGCTGATAAAGAATGGAGGGAGAGAAGACTGGGCGGAAAGCCAGCATTTCAAACTAATTGGAGAATGTGATTTATGACTATTAGTTGTAGGAGGGGATTGTGCTTTGATCTATGTGCTGAAGGGAGGGGAAGTCAGATTTTGGCTTCAATTATGTATGTGCTGAAGCTATGCTGCTCAATTAAAGATTCTTTAAGGTAAACAATGCCTCAAAGTTCTTTGAAGAGTTTCATCTTTCGGAACCATGACACTATGATCATGTGGCCAGCATGGCTATACACTAAGACACATGGAACGTTGTCACCTTCCCAATGAATTGTTACCCATTTATCTACTTGCATTTGCATGCTTTTGAACTGCTAGGTGAGCAGTGTTGGGCAAGGGACAGGAGCTCACCCTGTTGCGTGGTGCTTGGGTCTCAAACTCAGGCTGTCAGCTTTCCAGCTGACAAGCTCAGTGTCTTTAACAGGTGAGTCATTGGGCCCCTTCTTTATTTGTACCTCGCCTTTGCTATTTTTACAAATAACTCAAATATCCAGCATATCTTCCATCTCCTATTTTTCCCACCACAACAACTCTGCAATGTGGATTAGGCTGAGAGTAAAGGACTGCCCCAAGGTAATCCAGCTGGTCTTTCATGGTGCTGTATATTCAGGGAGCCTTTGAAGACATCTCCGTGGTCATGTGGTTCAACATGACATCATGGAGTGTTGTTCTTCCCACCGAAACGGTACCTATTTATCTACTTGCATTTTCATGTTTTCACACTGCTAGGTTGGCAGGGGATAGGATGGCGATGGGAGCTCAGCCTGTCATGTGGTGCTCGGGTCTTAAACCTGGTCTGCTAGCTTTTTAGCTGACAAGTCCAGCGTCTTAACCACTGAGTCACTGGGCCGCCATATTGGGAATGGAAGAGGACATCATAAACACATACCTGAAGTTGGTGTGTCAATTTTCTTTTATCTTTTGTGTCATCATATGCAGCCATTGCTTATTGTGAAGTTTTCACAACATCTGTGCTTCAGCATTCTAAATAGCTTTCAAGAGATTATTATAAAAGAAGATTATAAACCTACTAAAACCCATCCCTTTCTTTTCCTTTTGTTTCTCTTTTGCTTATGGAGAGGAATTAAATGATCATTGCTTGTGATAGAGAGGGATTTTCTTCCTCAGGGTGGCAACATCATTTGCATCTGCAAAATATAGTTGTATCCCTGCCCCCTTAGGCTTGTTACTTGTGATACAAAGAAATAAAATAAAAAAAGCAATAAAATAATTGCTGTGAGACCTTTGTATGCACAGAGATGGAATGACCTACAAATTCCCACAATGGAAGAATGGATGTTGGTTAATGGAATTGGCTGAGATGACAGACTTGAATAAAGGGTCCTATCCAACAACATGAAATTTGGAGAAATGTGGAGAAAAGCAAGGTTTTACACCTAGGCAGGAAAAACCAAAGGTACAAATACAGATTAGGTGAAACCTGGCTATAAAACAGTAACTATGAGAGGGACCTTGGAGTCCTAGTTGACCATCACTTAAACATGTGTGGCAACAGTTGTGTGTGGCAGCAGCCAAAAAAGCTAATACAATCCTTGGTTGTATAAACAGAAGCATAGAATCAAAATCACATGAAGTATAAGTACCATTTTATAAAACCTTAGTAAGACCATATCTGGAATACCGCATCCAGTTTTGGTCACCACATTACAAAAAAGATGTTGAGACTTTGGAAAAAGTGCAAAGAAGAGCAACTAACATGATTAAGGGCCTGGAGACAAAAATGTCTCGGTTGCAGGAATTGGGTATAGCCAATCTAGAGAAAAGAAGGACTAGGGGTTGACATGATAGCAGTATTTCAGAATTTGAGGGGCTGCCACAAAGAAGGCAGCCCCTTCTTTGCACCAGAAGGTAAGAGAAAAAAAACAATGGATGGAAACTAATCAAGAAGAGAAGCAACCTGGAATTAAGGAGAAACCTCCTAATAGGCAATTAACCATTGGAACAGCTTGCTACCAGAAGTTGTAGGTGCTTCATTACTGGAGGTTTTTAAAAAAAGACTGGATAGCCACCTATGTGAAATGACATAGGGTCTCCTGCTTGAGCATGGGATTAGTCCCTTCTAGCTCTATTCTGATTGATTGAAGTACTAAATTAATGCAAAGACAAATTTATTAGGAGTTGATGGCAGGAATCCAGTTGCAATAGTTATTTTTTTCAAAATAAAATCAAGCAATTGAATCAAGATGTCTTTGCATTGGAATGAGAATCTCTGGAAGATTCTGGACATAAAAAGGATCTGTAATATAATACATCCCTAATTAAAAACTCATCTACGAAATTGATATCGTGCAATTATGACTTTTAAGTTTACTCCTTAATCCTAGTTTTAGCACACCGTGTTCTATTTGCTTCGTAAAGCAAAGAAAATCATGTTCCAGAACTGCTTGTCTGAGCCATAATTAGGGGAGAATGCAGAAAGGTGTGGTAGCATAAATACCAATCACCTCTTAAATTGAAACCCAACAGAGAAAAGTCCTACAACAGATGATAGGGGTGGAGAGTGAGAAGGCAGGAGGATGTTGAAGCTACTGTTCCTTCTGATGCTCTGGATTCCACGCCGGATTCTTTCCTATCTGAAACAGATCTGGTCCCGCAAACGCTACCCACCAGGGCCTTTCCCACTTCCTGTGATTGGAAGCATGTGGCGGCGATTTGATACTGCCGTATCGGAGATGACTTTCAGAAAGGTACGTCTTTTGCACTATGTAATCCAATGAGAAGCAAGGTGTCAGGTGCCACCTTATGCTTGCTTTTGCTTTGCTGCTATGCGGTGATAACCATGAACAGTGAGGAGAGGGAAATGCAGGTGGGAACACTTTGGGAAATGAAAATAAATGCTGTATCCCCTTGAGATCAGTGGTGGGATTCAGCCAGTTCGCACCACTTTGGCAGAACTGGTAGCTAATTTTTTGTTGCCCAGGCCCAGAATGACTTCCGGAAGCGGCATCCACACAGAGAACCGGTTGTTCACATATTTGAATCCCACTGCTTGAGATGCTGCCTTAAGGTCACCCAACTGGAGGAAGGAGGGGGCTGCATACCAAGCGACGCTTGGATTGATGGTTAGGAAAATATCTTGCCTGAACCTAGGCCCAGTACTCTTCAATAGCTTCATACAGATGAGGGAATAGAAGGGGAACTTCATCAAACTTGCAGATGACACTAAGCTGGCAGGAATAGCCAACATCCCCTAAGAGAAGCTCAGGATCCAAAAAGATCTTGACAGACTTGAACAATGGGCCCTATCCAACAACATGAAATTTAGCGTGGAGAAAAGCAAGGTTTTACACCTAGGCAGGAAAAACCAAAGATACAAGTACAGATTAGGCAAAAAAAAAAAATAGTAATTGTGAGAGGGACCTTGAAGTACTAGTGCAGGGCTTTTCAAACGGTGCTATGGGTACCACTTGTGGTTACTTTGCCACATGGCAGGTGGTACGCGACTGCTAACCAAGTGTAGCTGGGGAGGGGAATGAGCCGAAGCGAGCCAAACCTGAGGGAGAGGCAGCTGCAGCTGCAGGACTGTCTGGGCTCCGCAGAAGCCCCAGGAGCCGGCAGGGCTCCAGCTGATTGGCTCCAGATGAAAAGGGGGGAAGAGAGGAGAGGAGAGGTTATAAAATAATAATAATAATAATAATAATAATAATAATAATAATAATAATAATAATAATAATAATAATAATAATAATAATAATAATAATAATGTTATTGTTCGTCCATCGATTTCGATGAAGACCTTGACATCTTATGGATTATGGGCCATCAGTGGTGTGTCCGTAGATGGCTGATGAGACCGATGTTAGCACGGAATGTTCTGCCACAGACTGAACCGAGAAATGTGGATACTATTGCTTCAGCATTTGCAGCTCTGGCTTTACGGAGTGCTCGCTTCTCTTGTGCCAAGATTAATAATAATAATAATAATAATAATAATAATAATAATAATAATAATAATAATAATAATAATAATAATAATAATAATAATAATAATAATAATAATAAAGTTGGAAGGGACCTTGGAGGTCATCTAGTCCAACCCCCTGCTCAGGCAGGAAACCTTTATACCATTTCAGACAAATGGCTGTCCAGTCTCTTAAAAACTTCCAGTGTTGGAGCATTCACCGCTTCTGGAGGCAGGTTGTTCCACTGGTTAATTGTTAGAACGTGGTTTGGGCGGGGGAAGGAGAAAAAAGACAACATTGTGACACGCCTGAGGAGTTTGTGTTTCTTTATTTTCTTGCTTTGCACTTGATTCCTGTGTCTTTAAGGGTACAGGGAAGGGATTGGGTGGGGGTTCATTCTTACTACACTGTGGAAGAGCTCAGATGGGCAAACCAGCTAGCTCAGGAGTCTACAAACTTAGCAACTTTAAGACCTGTGGACTTCAACTCCCATGAGGCTGAGGAATTCTGAGGAATTCTGGGAGTTGAAGTCCAGAAGTCTTAAAAGTGCCAAGTTTGAAGACCCCTGAACTAGCTGATAGTGGTGCATATTAATAAACATGGATAAGTTCATCATACATTTGTCAGTGCAAAGGGAAAGGGATTCAGCAAAGGAACAGCCACCGAAGAAATTAAAACTGGTACTTCTTTCCTACAGTTTGTAACATTTTATTAGATTATAGAATAAAATACAAAAATACAAAAGCAAATAGTAGGACACGGTGGGGAGGAAAAAAGGGGGGGGGAAAGTGAGGGGGAGAAGGGAAAAAGAACAGACTTCCTCTGTTGCAGTAGAAGGAAGCATTAACATTGAACCTCAACTTTTTACTTTTCCATAATATTATAAAGTAGCCGTTTCTAGAACAACAAATGAATCCCAAAATCCCCCCCCTTTTTTTTAGACATCAAGTTTTTGACACCTTGCTAAGCACTGGTGGTACTCAAATATTGTCATGTCCTAAAAGTGGTACAATCTGTGAAAAGGTTGAAAAGCCCTGCTCTAGGTTATGGTCAGAAAAAGTCTGGAATCCCCACAGTCCTATTAATCATGTTTTTCAAAATCCATATCGTATCTATTGGTGAGATATTGGTATCTTTTTGAAAAATAAGTATAATCTACAGAATTAATATTTTTGTGTCCATAGATCTATAGAGTTGGAATATTCATTAAAAATAGTCTTTGATAATTTCCCCTGAGTGGTATTATTTTCTTCTCAGATGTTCTATTCAATTACAACACCATTCCTGTCACCCATCGGGCAGCAATTCTAATAGGAAAAGTTTTGTTCCATAAGTTGTTTATTAAAAATATCTTTAATTTTATTGGGTACATAAAGTCCCAAAACAAAAGTTTTAACAGAATATAACAGAATATTCTGTTAAAAGCTTCTGTTAAAACCAACTTTTTAAATCCTTGTAATTGTTTTCATTTCTATAAATCTTCCAACCTGATCAGTTATTTTTATTTGTGGTTTTAATTAGGGATTAACATATAGAACAAGTCCATTATTTGTTGTTTGTTTGATCCCCTGCTTTTGGGGGAAGTGTGTGTGTATGAGGCAGGGAGGAAAGGCTTTGGGGGGGGGTTGTGTGAGAGGCAGAGATGAAAGGCTTTTGGGGGAAGTGTGTGTGTATGAGGCAGGGAGGAAAGGCGTTTGGGGGGAGGTTTGTGTGAGAGGCAGAGAGAAAAGGCTTTTGGGGGAAAGTGTGAGGCAGAGAGGAAAGACTTTTGGGGGAAGTGTGTGTGAGAGGCAGAAAGGAAAGGCTTTTGGGGGAAGTGTTTGTGTGAGACAGAGAGGAAAGGCTTTTGCGGGGGAAGTGTGTGAGAGGGAGAGAGGAAAGGCTTTTGGGGGGAAGTGTGTGAGAGGCAGAAAGGAAATAGATGAAAGATGGGCCATTGTTTCAGCTGTTTTTGAATGCAGACCAGAACAGGAATTAAGTATGGAAGCATTTAAGGCCTGTTTGATTTCTGAGGAACAGAAATGCCATTTTAGAAGAAGCCGCGAGGAGAAATTCCTCAGCTGGAAGTCCAAGGAGCAGAGCGAGCAGAGCTGCAGACTGCCTTTCTGCAGAGATCGGATTACATCTCAGCAGAGAATTACCATGAGGAAAGAACAGGAGAAAAAGAAATGTTTTATCTGTGGGGCTGAAACACATTTAAGGAAAAACTGTTTACAAGGAAGAACAACAGCAAATAGACAGGCTGCTGTTGCAAAAGTTAGCTATTGTAATAGCAGAGATAAATGTTAACAGACAGTGGGGCTAATCAAACAATTGTTAATAATTCCAAGTTGTTTTCCAGATTGGATTCAACTGGAGGAGATGCAGTGGCCTTAGCAAATGGCCAGAAAGCAAAAGTCATGGGGAAAGGCAGTGTGCTGATTCCATGTCTGGAGGAAAGGTTTAATAATGTATTATGTGTACCTGAAATGGAGCATAATTTACTGAGTGTCTCCAGTCTTGACAAACAAGGGTTTGAGACCACATTTGTGGATGGGAGATGTCTCATAAAAAGAAATGGGAGTGTATGTGCATAGGGCATAAAACAGGATAATCTTTATATGTTGCAGGCACAAAAGATTCAATGTGCCCAAACATTTAGTAATGTGACACAACATGATTCATGCATTCATCTCTTGCACAGAAAGCTTGGCCATTCTAGCTTCAAAGTGTTGCAAAAGATGTCAGAGTTTGCAGAGGGATTAACCTTAAAAGGGTGTAGGGCATACTTAGACTGTGCAGTATGTAAACCATCGAAATCTAAGGTATTCCCAGTAAGCAAGAAGAGCACAAGGCAGACAACAAGGGTTCTAGAGCTGGTACATGCAGATTTAGTAGAAATTCCTCATGGAATTTTATAAGGAAATATTTTCCATCTCTTTCCCCTATGTAAATCTCCAGTATTTTCTCACTGGCTGCCCTTGGTCAATTAAAGCAAGTGAAAAAAGAAAGTATAATGTCCTATGGCTACAGGACAAGCTACTATTTTGATTCTCCTATACGTAATTGGAAAGAGAGTTCTGAAGTCTAAGAAGAGTCCTCTGATGTCTGACCTGGAGTCCTTTTGGTATCAGGAAACCCTGATCTCAGAAACCCACATAGAGAATGGGCTCAGGCAGGAGATCCTGAGGATTTTTGCTTTGTCCAGCCTTTCGTTATGTCCCAACTTGGAGAACCAACTTTTAGATCAGTTGCATTTCTCTAGCATGATACCTGCTGGGCCATCCTGGAGAGCCTATGGAGATCCAGGTCATAGTTATCCCAAAGATGCTTTTTCACGAGACAACTGGACTTTCTTGTTTTTCTTTGAAGACATTTCGGTTCTCATCGAAGAAGCTTCTTCAGCTCTGACTGGATGGTCATTGAAGAAGCCTCTTCAGCTCTGACTGGATGGTCACTCAAGAAGCTTCTTCAGCTCTGACTGGATGGTCATTGAAGAATTTTTTTCAGCTCTGACTGGATGGTCATTCAAGAAGCCTCTTCAGCTCTGACTGGATGGTCATTCAAGAAGCTTCTTCAGATCTGACTGGATAGTGGGGTCATCCACCATCCAGTGAGAGCTGAAGAAGCTTCTTGGATGAGAAGTGAAACAACTTCAAAGAGAAACAAGAAAGTCTAGTTGCCTCCTGAAAAAGCATCTTTGGCATCCTGGAGCCCTGTTTACCTGGAGCAAAACATTCATAAAACACGGGAGAACAATACACTTGGTGAAAGAAATACTTTGATGATTCATTAAAGAGCAAGCAAAATTAGGAACCATCCCATCTCTTCTGCGTGGACAGTGCATTACTAAGAATTGAGCCCCTGCATATTTGCCTTTAATCCAGTGCTGGGATACCCAGGAAGCCTGCAGTGCCAATTTTCAGGCTCACCGGAGAAATGAGTTTCTGGATCCTATCTCAGAATTAATATTTGGGAGGGAAGAGGAACTCACAAAAACATACCTGACGTTCGTGTGTCAATTTCGTTGCTATGATTTGTCCCATCCCTTTCAGCCATTGCTTG
>NW_015387344.1:358954-371167 GCF_001527695.2 Protobothrops mucrosquamatus | reverse complement strand
GCTTTGGAAAATAGCTTGACTCCCTCTTCTTTATGGCAGCCCCTGAGATATTGGAACACTGCTATCATGTCCCCCCTCGTCCTTCTCTTCATTATCTTCTCTTCCCCCTTCATTATCTGTGCTTCAGCATTACGAATAGCTTTTAAAAGATTCTTGTAAAAGAACACGGTCTCCTTTCACACCCACTTACACCTACTAAATACCCATCTCTTTCTTTTGATCTTGCTCTCTTTTGCCTATGAGTAGGAATCAAATGATTATCGCTTGCATGATTTCCCTCCTCATGATTGCGCAATCTTTTGTACCTGCAACATTGGTTGCATCCCTGCCTCATGACCCTTGTTTCTCACCTTTAGTATCGAAGCAAACAGGTTGTACTTCAGTGGATCTGTGTGTGCTGGTTTCTGGTACAAATGAATTTCTAAACGTTCTCCTATACTACGTGCTATGACAACACTGCAAATATATTACTTAAGCAGAAGCATAGTGCTGACTGCTCTTTAGAAGGCCAGATCCTGAAGTTGAAACTCAAGTACTTTGGCCACCTAATGAGAAGGAAGGATTCACTGGAGAAGAGCCTAATGCTGGGAAAGATTGAGGGCAATAGAAGAAGGGGACGACATAGAATGAGGTGGCTAGATGGAGTCACTGAAGCAGTAGGCGTTAGGGTTAGGGTTAGGGTTAGGGTGGTAGAGGACAGGAAGGCCTGGAGGAACATTGTCCATGGGGTCGCGATGGGTCGGACACAACTTCGCAACTAACAACAACAGCAACAAGAACCATGGTGATAGCAAGCCAATCTATTCTGGGAGGACAAGCCACAATTCAAGAACCATTGCTAAGAATTGGGTCCCTGCCTATTTGCTTCACACCCAGGGAACTTCCAGTGCCAATCTCAAAATTCCCGTGTTGAGAAGAGTTTCGCTAAGAATCATTTCTTGGGGAAGGAAGAAGAGGGCATAATAACATAACTAAAGTTTGTGTCTCAGGTTGTTCTTATTTGCCCCATCAGTGACAGTGGCAGCTCTAGGTAATGTCTCAACATATTTGGCATTTTCCACATCAGAGCCAGTTAGGTGTAGCAGTTAAGACATCAAGCTAGAAATGGGAGATTTTGACTTCTGGTCCTAGGAGGGAGGCAGTGGGAAGCCACTTCTGAAAAACCTTTCCAAACAAACTGCGGGCATTTGTTCAGGCAGTTTCAGAAAATCAGGCACAATTGAAGAGATTTTTCCCCCCCAGATAGCTTGTAAGAGATGATTATAGAAAGAACAGTCTCTTGTTACACTCCCCCATTTATGCACAAATAAAAGGCTGTGTGTTGATCTGTTTGGGAGTGCAACAAGAGCACAGAGTCGAGACAGCAACTCCAACCTAGCTTTCTTCCCTTTACCAGGCAACCTGGAATACGATATATGTCCCCGATGCCTTTTAGGTTACTCCTACTTAGGAAACAAAGGAACCAAAAGTCAAAGGATTTCTGAGAGGGCAAGAAATAAGCAATTGGAATGGGAGTTTCAGGTTCACTTGCAATTATGTGTATTAATATGTGACATTTCCCTTCTCTGTTGCAGCTGGCAAAGGAATATGGGAACATTTTTTCCTTGTGGGGAGGGGGCTATCACTGTATAGTTCTCTGCGGATACCAAGCTGTGAAAGAAGTACTAATAGACCATTCTGAAGCTTTTGTTGATCGCCTGAGCACACATTACATTTCAGCTTCAGTAAAAGAAAAGGGTAAGTCACAATCAAAACTGTGGATGCTACCTTGTCATACCCCCCTCAAAATCAATATGACAATAGTAGGAAGGTTTGGATTAAAGTATCTGGAAATGAGAGAAGGTTGTTTTAGAGAGACATTGCCACAGTAGAAAAGGCTGCTGTAGAACATCCTGTACATATTACAGGCAAGGAATATGTTGAAATATCCATCCAGCAGATTTGACGTGACTGTAGTAAAAAATAGGCAGCCACACATCTAAATTAACATTATGATTTTCATCTCAGAAGCTTCTATCATACTGTACATTATATGAGATGTAAGGAGAAGCCTTAAGAAAGAGTAAGGATGTGGGACTTCAGTAGTCACCGATGAGGTTAAAAGGGTGCTAGGAACTCTCCCAAAGCGTTGCATCCCATCCGCTGTATCAGTTGAGGCTTTCTATGTCATTAATAGTACAAATTTACCATTAGGATTGAGGGTTTGAGACATAGAGTACTATTCAGTATGAAAAATTGGGTAGAATGGTTTGGGTTCTTTAATGCAGAAGCATAATGTCATGATTCCGAAAGATGAACCAGTGTTGGCATCTGCTAACTTCGGATGTCCTTGCTTTGACACATAAATTGCACATACGTTTTGAAATCTGTCACTCTGATTAATTTTCTACTCATGTGAACGCTACTTTTTTCAATTACCTCAGGTATTGCATTTTCAAACGGTCACACCTGGAAACAACAAAGACGGTTTGGCGTTACCACCATGAGGAAATTGGGACTAGGGAAAAAAGGCATGGAATCTCAAATCCAAGAGGAGGCCCACGAGCTTGTGGAATTCTTTGCAGAGACAAAGGGTATGTGACAGACTGAGATAATAATAGTAAAATTGGAAGGGACCTTGGAGGTCATCTAGTCCAACCCCCTGCTCAGGCAGGAAACCCTATACCATTTTGGACAAATGGCCGTCCAGTCTCTTCTTAAAAACCTCCAGTGTTGGAGCATTCACCGCTTCTGGAGGCAGGTTGTTCCACTGGTTAATTGTTCTAACTGTCAGGAAGTTTCTCCTTAGTTCTAGGTTGCTTCTCTCCTTGATTAGTTTCCACCCGTTGCTTCTTGTCCTGCCTTCAAGCGCTTTGGAGAAGAGCTTGACTCCCTCTTCTTTGGAGCAGCCCCTGAGATATTGGAACCCTGCTATCATGTCCCCCCTCGTCCTTTTCTTCGTTAAACTAGACATACCCAATTCCAGCAACCGTTCCCTATATGCTTTAGCCTCCAGTCCCCTAATCATCTTTGTTGCTCTTCTTTGTACTCTTTCTAGAGTCTCAACAACTTTTTTACATCGCGGTGACCAAAACTGGATGCAGGATTCCAAGTGTGGCCTTACCAAGGCCTTGTAAAGTGGTATTAACACTTCACATGATCTTGATTCTATCCCTCTGTTAATGCAGCCCAGCACTGTGTTCGCCTTTTTGGCAGCTGATGTTGGCTTGAGTATAATGGCACAGAAATCTTTCAGTAGTGTTCCTTACCTGCTAAATCATTGAGTCATAGAATCATAAGGTTGGAATGGACTATGGAGGATTTCTCAAAGAACATCATACCCATGGCAGGAATCCTTCAGTCCCCCTAATCAAAGATGATTAGGGGACTGAAGGCTAAAACATATGAAGAACCGTTTCAGGAATTGGGCATGTCTAATTTAATGAAAAGAAGGACTAGGGTGATATGATAGCAGTGTTCTAATACCTAAGGGGCTGCCACAAAGAAAAGGACAACCTATTCTCCAAAGCACCTGAAGGCAGGACAGGAAGCAATGGAATGGAAGCTAATCAAGGAGAGAAGCAACCTAGAACTACAGAGAAATTTCCTGACAGTTAGAACAATTAATCATGGAATGACTTGCCTCCAGAAGTTGTGGATGCTCCATCCCTGGAGGTTTTCAAGAAGAGATTGGACAACCATTTATCTGAAATGTTATAGGGTTTCCTGCTTGAGCAAGGGGTTGGACTAGAAGACCTCTAATGTCCCTTCCAACTCTGTCATTCTGTTATTCCGTTATCCTAGTTCCATCTCAGACAAATGACTATCCAATATTTCAGTGAAAATGTCCCCTGATGGAACATCCATGATTCTTTTTGTTTTTGTAATATATTTTATTGATTTTTTAAAAAAAACATAAATCACTTAATAATTGGTGAACAGTTGTCTGTTGTAAAACAATCATTAACAATTTATTTCTATAATCCATAATCCACATAATGGTTTTAGTTGATTTCCTCTTTTCCCAAAATATCCTCTTTTGCAAACATTGAGTTAATACAATTCTTATTGTTTTGATAGGTAATAATTAAATATATAATTTTTTCCCAATATTCCTAAAATATAATATTTTAGGAATATAATATCACATCAATATAATATTTCTTTTCTATCCCGTCATTCTGGTTGCCTAATGATAGATCCTGTTAACATTCCTTATTTTAGTTTGTTTCTCCCACCAAATTCTAGGTATTCTTACTGGTTAAGATGTTATTAAAAATTAATTACATTTAAAAATTTAACTCTATTTTTCCATATGAACCATCTCACACTTTTACATTTCTTAAGGAATAGATAAAACAATGGGGGGAAAAAGTAAAGAGAGCAGGAGTAAAGAAACATAAAAAATAACATACTACTTAAAATATATATCCGTCCTAAGCTAATATATATTTATTTCCTAAATTTCTTATTCTTTTTAACCATAATTAAACATATGTTTAATCTTTAAACATTCCATTTAATACATCTAGTCTTCTAGTCCTTTAACTCTTATTCAAAACATTTTTATCCATTATAATTTTTTTAAATTCAATCACATTTAAGTATCTAAAACATTTCCTCTAAGTCATTTCAACTTTTTTATATTACTCATATCAAGAAAGAGAACAAAAACGGGGAAAAAAAGCATACTTTATTATTTAGGGAATTCATCCCTCTTAGAATGACATATATATTCCAAAACCTTTCTATTTCTTTAACCATATTCAAACAAATGGTTCTTTTTTAAGTATTCTCTATCCAATATTTCAGTGAAAATGTCCCCTGGTGGAGCATCCATGATTCTTGGAGGCAGGCTATCTCACAGCTTAATAGCTTTCATGGTCAAGATTTTCCTCCTTATTTCATGTTTGGATTTCACTCTCTATAGCTTCCATCCAATACTTCTTCTCCTACCCTAAAGACCTATAGAGAATATATCCTCACCCTTTCCCCCATGACAGCCCTTCAAGTACAGTATTAGAAGACTGCTACATGTAAGCATACCCAGTTTCTTTAGCTATTCTGCACAAGATTTAATCTTCAAACCCCATACTATCTTTGCTGCTGTCCTCAGCACTCTTCAGTTTCTCCTACTTGTTTTCTGGGAACCAGAACTGATTTGGATGTGATGTTACTAGTATAGCATAGTGGAGCTATCGTCTCCTCTGATCTTGACACTATATATCATTGATGCTGCCTAAGAATGCATTAGCATTTTGGGCAGCTGCAATCACTTCCAGCTCATCCTTAATACCATGATCTATCACAGTGGTGGGAAACCTATGGCACGCGTGCCAGAGGCGGCACTCAGAGCCCTCTCTGTGGGCACGCGCGCCATGCCCCGGAGATGGCAACCATCCCTCTTCAACCAGCCTCCTGCTAACTTGCCGAGGTCCCACGTGGCTGGATGCATCCCAGTACCCATGCGCTTTCTGGCCTCTGTGTGCAGGGGCCGATGGTGTCAGACAGCAGCCACCCCTGCCCTGCCTCGCCTTGCCTCGCCTCACCCCCCAGGATGAGCCTCCTGCCCACCGCCCCACCGGCCAGAGACCCCCTGGATCTCCCCCAACCCTGCCCGGCCCCCACAGATGTCCCTCCCCATGAGCAACATTGAGGTGATCACGCCCACCTTGGCCACATCCACCCAATCTGCCATGACCACCATCCAATGGGCCACGCCCACCCAGCACCCAGCTGGGTGGGCGTGGCCCATTGGATGCCATGACCACTCATCCAATGGGCCACGCCCACCCAGCACCCAGCGATAAATAAGTGGGTTTTGGGTTGCAGTTTGGGCACTCGGTCTCTAAAAGGTTCGCCATCACTGATCTATCAGGATGCCAAAATCCACCACACAAGTGTTAGTGCTGAGCCAGATATCACCTAATTTTCCCTGTGCTCTGTTTTTTCCCCACCTACTTATAGTTTTCACTGATGAACTGCATTTTGTTTGACAGCACCCAATATTTAAGTCCGTCAAGATCCCTCAGCCTGCCTTTTGTGAAATGCCCAATTCCCTCTTACCTTGGGCCATCTGAAAATTTGATGCATATCTCTTCTATCCCTTCATTAACCATTTATGAAAAGATTGTAGAGTGATAAGCCTAGGACAGAGCCTTTAGGTAACCCACTGGATATCTTCCTCCATGTTGAAACAAAAATATTGAGGACAATACATTGGCTACAATTGTTCAGCTCGCTGTGAATCCATCTGCTAGTGGGAGTAACCTCCTCCCCCATTGTTCCAAACACCTTACTAAAGTTTAAGTGAGGCTGTTGGTTTGATCTCCGAACTTGGCAATTTGGCTGCAAATGTTTCATCTCCATTTGGGGGGGACATCTTCACTGTGCTTTGAATTGTGCTTGTCTGTCAGAGCACTGGCCTTTAAATACCTTTTAGTGTGATGTAAATTAGTGTGGGTGTTATTTGTCTGGATGTTTCTGAGTCTGAAAGATGTCCCCCCCGAATGGAGATGAAACGTTTGCAGCCAAATCGCCAAGCTCGGAGATCAAACCAACAGCCCAACTACCAACCCGAACTACTAATATTCAAACACATCTAGAGTTTAATTATTTCTGCCTCTCACACACACTTCCCCCAAAAGTCTTTCCTCTCTGCCTCTTACACACACACTTCCCCCAAAAGACTTTTCTCTCTGCCTCACACAAACACTTCCCCCCAAAAGCCTTTCCTCTCTGCCTCTCACACACACACTTCCCCAAAAAGCCTTTTCTCTCTGCCTCATACACACACTTCCCCCCAAAGCCTTTCCTCTCTGCCTCATACACACACTTCCCCCAAAAGCCTTTCCTCTCTGCCTCATACACACACTTCCCCCAAAAGCCTTTCCTTTCTGCCTCTTACACACACACTTTCCCTCAAAAGCCTTTCCTCTCTGCCTCACACACACACACTTCCCCCCAAAAGCCTTTCCTTTCTGCCTCTCACACACTTCCCCCCAAAAGTCTTTCCTCTCTGCCTCTTACACACACACTTTTCCTCAAAAGCCTTTCCTCTCTGCCTCACACACACACACACTTTCCCCCAAAAGCCTTTCCTTTCTGCCTCTCACACACTTCCCCCCAAAAGCCTTTCCTCTCTGCCTCACACACACACACTTTTCCTCAAAAGCCTTTCCTCTCTGCCTCACACACACACTTCCCCCAAAAAATCTTTCCTCTCTTTCACACACACACCACTTCTCTGACAAAAGTATTTTCTCTTCTGACTCTTTTTCCAACATCTTTTTTTCTCTCCCCGTCTCCCACCAAAACTGCCTCCTTTTATAGCCTCTCCTGTCTCCGTCCCCCTCCTCCTTTCTCTTCTGGGTGTGCCGGAAGTGCAGATCCTGGGGCCTTTGTCTTGCCCCAGCATCCCTGCAGCTCCCGAGGACTCTCTCTCACGGCAAGTCCTGCACTGTGCCGCTTTGGCTCGTTCCCTCCCCTGCTACACTTGTCTAGGCTAGGCAGGGTTGCGTACCACCTGCCAGGTGCCAATGTACCATTGGTGATACACGTGCCACCAGTTGAAAAGCCCTGCTGTAAAGAACACTTTCTGTTTCTATTCTGCTCATTTCCCAGGTCCTTGAATAAAGAAATGGCTGCTCATTTTGTCATATCCAGAGGATATTGTGAGATTAATGTTACTTTTTAAGCTCTGAAATATATAATTTTGTGTGTATGTGTGTGCATATATTTCAGATAAATAAGTCAAGCATTTAAACACATCACAAAGATTATAATTTTCTAAACTATCATTAGTTATGGGCAATTAGATACAAGTGTCATAACAAGGGATTAACTTAACCTAAAAAACAAGTAAAAACAATCATGGCCAACACAATATAAATCACTGAATGGAATTGTACATTACAGTAAGTTCAGTTCATATCACTAAGACATGTATTCTGATTTAGCGATCTCATAAAATTGAAAGACAGACAATATGCAGTCTCTGGATGCAGTACCATGCCCTATGTTACAATATTATTTAACAACGGTTCTCAGTTTGAAATGAGATCTGTGTCAGGTTTGCCTTTGAGGCAGGAAGTTATTCTAGACATTGAAACATATTCCCACCCTTTGGTTAGCCCTTCTATTGAAGGGGTGAGACACCGTTAAGAAGCATGTCTATGGAGATTCTCAGTCATCCAGGTCATAATTGTCCCAAAGGTGCTTTTTCAGGAGGCAACTGGATTTTCTTATTTTTCTTTGAAGACGTTTCGCTTCTCATCCAAGAAGCTTCTTTAGCTCTGACTGGATGGTGAGGAATGGAAGGATTTATACTCCTTGCAGACAGCTGGTCATTTGCATTCTTTTAGAGAGTCGTTGAGGCCACCTGGAGGTTTATTTGTGTCCTCAAGGTCACCTGAGTGGTGCAACCGGGTGTGGAGCCTTCTTGGCTGCAGGATGTTTTCTGCCCTGTGTCCCTTCACTGTTGAAGACAGGCACAGGCTGTTGGGGATACTGATGGCCAAGAATATCAATTAAGGACATTAAAGTTTTGTAAATAGTTTTTCCAGGGTGTAGCTGAAGGAGATAGTTGGCTGGAACAATATCGACAATAGCACTGCATCTTCCCAGAGAGAGGCAGCACATTCCAGTCAAAAGACTGCACAGTCCTGAACTGGAAGCAGAGGAGGAAAAGGTTCAGAGTAGCCAAATTCTAGAATCTCTTAGGATATAGCCAGTAGGTTAGAAGGTTGTAGCTTTAGTCTGGCAAAAATCTGTTCATCAGGGGTAAGCAAATAAAGAACTGGACTCAAGTGGACCTCACTGGGGCTTGAGCCTGACATCCAATTATCTTGGCTATGCTAAAGTTCATATCTTTTGATCTTTCAACAGAAAGTCAGTTTATCTAATTAAAATAAATAAGGATCACAATTTCTCTTCTTCAGGTCTAATAATTTCTGCCAGGCCTCCCAGTTTTGGTACCTACCGCAAAGAAAAACAGAACGCATGTGAATATTAATTCCTATCCTTTTGTTTTCAGGGCAGCCGTTTGACCCTTCGCTATCCATCATGAAATCATTTTCAAACGTGATCTGTGCTGCAGCATTTGGACGTCGGTTTTCCACGGAAGACAAGGACTTCCTGGAGTTGACAGAAGCTATTTCATTTCTCATAAGATTTGGAAGCAGTGTCTCTTACCTTGTAAGTATTACTTACGGTACCTTGTTTTTCATTTTTAATCTTCTCTTTCCCAAATGCGTCTGTCAGTTCAGAATTTTCCAAAAGAATGGATGTATGGACTTTAACAAAAATTCATATGTAACTCAGTTTCCTTCCATGACCCTCCCCTCCCCTCTCCCTCTCCTCTCCCTCTCCTCTCCACTTTTTTGTAACTTCAAATCAATGTTGACTCAGAATTTTCCAAAAGAATGGATGTATGGACTTTAACAAAAAATCATATGTAACTCAGTTTCCTTCCATGACCCTCCCCTCCCCTCTCCTCTCCCTCTTCTCTCCTCTCCACTTTTTTGTAACTTCAAATCAATGTTGACTCAGAATTTTCCAAAAGAATGGATGTATGGACTTTAACAAAAATTCATATGTAACTCAGTTTCCTTCCATGACCCTCCCCTCCCCTCTCCCTCTCCTCTCCCTCTCCTCTCCACTTTTTTGTAACTTCAAATCAATGTTGACTCAGAATTTTCCAAAAGAATGGATGTATGGACTTTAACAAAAATTAATATGTAACTCTCTCTCTCTCTCTCTCTCTCTCTCTCTCTCTCTCTCTCTCTCTCTCTCTCTCATTGGTAGCTCTATGAAGCTTTGCCATATATCATGAAGCATCTGCCTGGTCCTCACCAGACTGCCTTTTCTTTTTGGGAGATGATGATTTCATTTGTGAGGAAGGAGATCACACGTCATAAGGAGAATCAAAGCCAGCATGAACCACAGGATTTCATTGATTTCTACCTATTTCAAATGGAGAAAGTACACATTTGCTTTGTCTTGGGACTATTGCTTGAAGATGAATCCATGCATAACTCCCACCTATTCCTGAGCATTTTCTAGAATCATTGATAAAACTCCCCGAGTGACTCATAATACTTGAAAGTATCAGAATGGGATATAGTGTCTACCTTCCCTTAAGAGAAAGAGAGAGATCTTATCTGATGTCATGTGCCCACAGACACAGGGAAGGTGCACACTCTAAACTAGGGGTAGTCAACCTTGGCTCTTTTATGACTCGTGGACTTCAATTCCCAGAATTCCTGAGCCAGCTTAGCTGGCTCAGGAATTCTGGGAGTTGAAGTCCACGAGTCATAAAAGAGCCAAGGTTGACTACCCCTGCTCTAAACTGTTCTGATAGATTCTATATGCTCCTTCCTGCACAACCACTAAGATGAAGGACCTGGATAACTAATGAAGGAGAATGCTTGTAACTCAGAGTTGACATGAGGGGTCCTTGGTGCTCTCTGAGCTTGCTTGTTTTTTCTTCTTGTTTCATTACCCAACTAGGTAACATCATCAGTGCTAGGAGGAATGAGGTTTGCACTCATTTTATATTCTACTAGCACTGATGATGTTACCTAGCTAGGGTAATGAAACGTCTGCAAGAAAACAAGCAAGCTCAGAGAACACCAAGGACCCCTCACCTGGATAATTACTAAACCAGATTATCTTTTTTATTTGTGACACAATGATTAGGCTGCTACTGCAGTAAAATCTAAGCCAGATGTCTTATCTTTCACTCTCCTAGATTACAATTTTCACATGGAGCCTTAAAAGTATTTTTGTTTCCTTCTAATTATCATCTTGCCAAAATCATTTGCATAGTATTGTCAGCTCACCAGGTCGGGGAAAGCTCAGAAATAGTATCCCAATTGCTCCTAATAGTTTCTTCCCTGAAGTCCTCACTGCAGATAGTCCTTGACTTACAACAGTTCGTTTAGTGACACTAATAATTGTTCGAAGTTACAACAGCACTGAAAAAAGTGGCTTAGGACCATTGTTCAGACTTAGGACCACTGCGGCATCCCCATGGTCACGTGATCAAAATACAGACACTGGGCAACTGACTCATATTTATGACTGTTGTTGTGTCCTGGGGTCATGTGATCAACTTTTGCGAACTTCTGACCAGCAAAGTCAATGGGGAAGCTAGATTCACTTAACAACCATATGACTAAATTAACAACTGAAGTGATTCACTTAACAAATGTGGCAAGGAAGGTCATCAAATGGGGCAAAATTCAATTAACAAATGTCTTACTTAGCAACAGAAATTTGGGGCTCAACTGTGGTCATAGATTGAGGAATACCTGTATAGAATTCGTCCCAATTTTATCTCCACCCTCTCCAATCTCACGCCATCCTGGTGGTTTGGGCTACAGTGCCCTTCTCCCCAAATAAGATGGCCAATGGAACAGAACAGGGAGTTAATAAGTTGTGGAAATATTGGAAATAATGGGAAAATGCCATTTCATTTCTCTTACCGTTAATCCTAGAGCAAGGGCGATCCCGATTCTACCTATAATGAAGACAACTTGGCTCACTGCATTATTGACTTATTTATTGGTGGGACAGATACAACTTTAGGTTCTCTGAAATGGGCATTGCTGGTTATGGCAAATCATCTGGATATCCAAGGTGAGATAAAATGATACAGTGCTGACAAAAAACTGGGATTATTAGTAGTAGAATGTAACACAGCATCCGTCTTTCTCAAGGGATTTGCATGTAGGCAAACTTCCATTTTGAATAACTCTTCTTCTTCGTGAATAGCAATAGCCATAGCACTTCGACTTACTGTGTTTCCCCGAAAATAAGACCGGGTCTTTTTTTTTCTTTTTGCCTCCAAAAGAGGCACCAGGTCTTATTTTCGGGGGGATGTCACTCACCTCCAGCTCCAACAGCCCTGCCCAGCAAGTCCACTTTTTCTGGGGCCCGAAGGAGCAGCTTCATTCTGCAGCTGCATTCTGGCCTGCATTTTGCAGTCAGGCCATTCTGGAAGGCCTATGCAGCCGAGTACCGAGCTATGGATTCAATCCATAGTTCTGTCTTCGGCTGCAGAGGACTTGCAGAACCAAGCTATAGATTGAATCCATAGCTCGGTTCTTGGCTGCACAGGCATTCCGGAAAGGCCTGTGACTGAGAAATGCAGGCCTGACAGCAGAAGGCGCCGCAGAAGAAGTGGGCCAGTGAGGAGAGGCCTGGCTGCGAGATAATAATATAATAATAATA
>NW_015387344.1:350135-358854 GCF_001527695.2 Protobothrops mucrosquamatus | reverse complement strand
GTCCAACCCCCTGCTCAGGCAGGAAACCCTATACCATTTCGGACAAATGGCTGTCCAGTTTCTTCTTAAAAACTTCCAGTGTTGGCGCATTCACCACTTCTGGAGGCAGGTTGTTCCACTGGTTAATTGTTCTAACTGTCAGGAAGTTTCTCCTTAGTTCTAGGTTGCTTCTCTCTTTGGTTAGTTTCCACCCGTTGCTCCTTGTCCTGCCTTCAGGCGCTTTGGAAAATAGCTTGGCTCCCTCTTCTTTGTGGCAGCCCCTGAGATATTGGAACACTGCTATCATATCCCCCCTCGTCCTTCTCTTTGTTAAACTAGACATACACAATTCCAGCAACCGTTCCTTATATGTTTCAGCCTCCAGTCCCCTAATCATCTTTGTTGCTCTTCTCTGTACTCTTTCTAGAGTCTCAACATCTTTTTTACATCGTGGTGACCAAAACTGGATGCAGTGTTCCAAGCGTGGCCTTACCAAGGCCTTGTAAAGTGGTATTAATACTTCACGTGATCTTGATTCTATCCCTCTGTTAATGCAACCTAGCACTGTGTTGGGTTTTTTGGCAGCTGCAGCACACTGCTGGCTCATATTTAAGTGATTGTCCACTAGAACTCCGAGGTCCCTCTCACAGTTACTACTATTGAGCAAGGTACCCCCTATACTATACCTGTACATTTGGTTTTTCTTGCCTAAATGTAGAACCTTACTTTTTTCACCATTGAATTTCATTTTGTTAGATAGCGCCCAGTGTTCAAGTGGGTGCAGGGTGCATAAGGCAGATTCACCCCCCTCACCCCTGCTCTAGCTTGATTTTTAAGTGTGTGCCTCGCCCCAAAACTAGGGCTTATTTATGGGGTAGGGCTTATATTAGGCCTACCCCCCAAAATCAAGCTAGGGCTTATTTTTGGGGTAGGCCTTACTTTCGGGAAAACACGGTATATACCGCTTCACAGTGCTTTACAGCCCTCTCTAAGCAGTTTACAGAGTCAGTATATTGCCCCCAACAATCTGGGTCCTCATTTTACTGACCTCGGAAGTATGGAAGGCTGAGTCAATCTTGAACTGGTCAGGATCGAACTCCTGGCAGTCGGGAGAGTTAGCCTGCAATGCTACATTCTAACCACTGTACCACCACAACTCTGAATGCCTACAACAGCAGATCTTACCCACCAGCATATGACACAGACCACCAATAACCTGCTAGTAGAATGGACAAGAGCAGACCATAGCAGCAGGGCTATCAACACGTGGGAAAATTGAGGCTTGGATATTTGCTCTTCCTACTCTCCAATCAGTAAAATGATGACAGAATTTACAGATTTTATATTCATCTGCCAGATCTATTTCCAGGGAAGACCTGTTGAAAGATAGGCCACAGAAACAGAACAATGGAACACCACTGCTTGTCACCCACAGCTCACAGCAAAAACCAATCAAATACAATATAAATAAGCTACAGCCCATACCGGGTAATGATCCTGCCCTTTGTCATGCACTAGGTGGCAGGCTTGTGCTTGCATACAGAAAACCATGCAGCTTGAAGCAGATTCTGAGTAGCAGCAAGAAGCAACAGGACAAGGATGCTAATATGGGAAACAGATCCTGCAACAAACCCGAAACTCTGAACCAACAGCTTCGACATAGGGCAAATAGGGCAGACTTTGCCACAAAATAATTAATGGACAGAATTTTGATGTCAGCACCCAAAACAAGGCCAAAATAGTACCAGAGCATTTCAGTTGCCTAGGACACTTTGTAGCATACCTCAAAGTGACAAAGGTAGGATTTTAACACACCTGTGAGGAAGAGACTGAGGTCTATGATTCTGAGTATTTCAATCTTGGTGTATTTGATTATCTCATCAACCTTTGCTTGACCACATATTTTCAGTTTAATGGACAAATGTATCACCAAATCAAAGATGCACCCGTGGGATCATCACTTTCAGAATTCAACAATCACCATCATTAAGTCCTGTGCAGAGCACGTTGGGTGGCAAGTGTTTTCTAGAGGTTTTGATCATTTGCAACATTTTTGGCATCTTTCCATGGGACGTTAATGATCTTAAGATCTTCCTTAAGTGTTCGGTGTCACGTTTTCTGAGTCCGGCCTTATTTTTTCTTCTCTCCTGGTGATATCCAATGTAGTGCAATTTTTGGATGCCGGTCTTCAGGCATATGTAACATATGGACAAGAAGCCACAATGTCACTCAGAGGCCACAATGCAAGAGCTAAACCAGTGGCTCCCATCCTTTTCTATACCCCGCACCCCTAGAATGCTTCTGATATATCCTCGCACCCTTACAAAAGTTTGAAATAACAGCAATGAATTATGCATATACATTATAATTTTGAAAATCTAAGTTTTTGCACCCCCTGGAATATCATCTCGCACCCCAGGTTGGGAACCCCTGAGCTAAATTCTGTAGCACTGCCATGCATAAAATCCCAAGTATGGCTCTGATATGTAGATGACACCTTTGTTGTATTAAAAAAGAACCAACTAGAGCAGTGATGGCAAACCTTTTAGAGACCGAGTGCCCAAAAACCGCCCCCACCTGTCCCCGCTCTGCCCTGCCCACTGGGCCACCCACCACCTCCACGGCCTGCCATAGATCACCCAGGCAGCCTAGCAGCGCCATGGTGGCCACGCCCTCCGCCCGTGCCCTGCAGCATCATCTGCGCGCAATGGGGCACAAGGGCGGAGTCTTGTCCCCACTTCCCGGCTACCATGTCCTTGGCTCTGCTGCTTTGTGTGGGCCGTGCCTGGGGCGACTCTTGTCCGGGGGGTGCTGGTGAGGAGGGGGCCGTGAGAGGAGGTGGGGTTTGGGCGATGGTGCGTGTTCCCACAGAGAGGGCTCAGAGTGCTGCCTCTGGCATGCGTGCCATAGGTTCGCCACCACTGAACTAGAGAAAACACATGATGCTATTAATGACATCTTCAAAGAAATAAAATTCACAAGAGAATAAGAAAATAACATGTGGTGGCACAGTGCTAAGAATGCAAAACCCATGCTAACTCTGCATTCCTCTGCCAGCAGTTTGATCCTGACAGCCTCAAGGTTGACTCAGAATTCCATTGTTCTGAAGTTGGTAAAATAAGGACCAAGATTGTTGAGGGCAATATGGTGACTCAGTAAACTCCTTAGAGAGGGCTGTCAAGCACTGTGAAGTGGGATATAAGTCTACATGCTATTGCTACTCTTTTTTTGTAATATATTTTATTGATTTTTTTAAACATAGATCACTTAATAATTGGTGAACAGTGTGTTGTTTGGGTTTACATTTGTAAAACAATCACTAACAAATGATTTCTATAATCCATAATACACATAATGGTTTTAGTTGATTTCCTCTTTTCCCCAAAATGTACTTTTTTGCAAACATTGAGTTAATACAATTCTTATTGCTTTGATAGATAACAATTAAATATATATATATATATATTTCCCAATATTCCTAAAAATAATAATCACGTCAATATAATATTTCTTTTCTAGCCAATCATTCCAGTTGACTTATCATAGATCCTATTACAGTCCTTATTTAAATTTGTTTTTCCCACAAAATTGAAATTATTCTTACTGGTTAAGATTTTCTCAAAAATTGATTACATTTAAAAATTTAAGTCTATTTTTTCATATGAACTATCTCAGCACTTTTACATTTCTTAAGGAATAGATAAAAAAGTAAAAAAAAAAGAAAGGAGAGCAAGAGTAAAGAAACATAAAAAATAGCACACTACTTAAAATATATATCCCTCCTAAGCTAATATATATTTGTTTCCAAGATTTCTTATTCTTTTTAACCATAATTAAAAATATATTTAATCTTTAAATATTCCATTTAATACATCTAGTCCTTTAACTCTTATTCAAAACATTTTTATCCATTATAATTTTCTTAAATTCTATCACATTTAAATATCTAAAACATTTCCTTTATCTAAGCCATTTCAACTTTTTTATATTACTCATATCAAGAAATAGAATAAAAAAGGGAAAAAAGCATACCATATTATTTAAGGGATTCATCCCTGTTAGAATGACATATATATTCCAAATCTTTTATATTTCTTTAACCATATTCAAACAAATGTTTCTTTTTTAAGTATTCTCTCTGGTAGGTCCCATCATCTATTTTCTTGATTTCCACTTTAGTCTTTTTCCTTCTTGATCAATGTATTTTGCTGAGTTGAAAGGTCTTTCCATATGTTCATAAATGTTACTGTAGATATAAAAAGTAAATCAGATGAAGTGTCTTTGTACGGGGCTTCTGCCTTTCCATGTTTGTTGAAAATCTTTTTCTTTTTCTTTCTCTCTGCTTCTCGTATCATTTCCTTTCTCTCTGATGTTCCTGACATCTCTACAGTCCATTTTATCCAGTCTGTTTTCTTGTTCTCAGATTTATTTTGTAGTCTTAAGGGATAAGTTATTTTTTCCAATTTTTGTGATTTTTTCCCCACTAGGATTAAATCATGTTTCCTTGTTTTGTTAAGTTACATCTTTAAGTCTCTATTCTCAATTTTGTATCCACTTATCTGTTTTATCTGCTCCTTCTCTGTTGTTGTTTTCTGGGAATTTTTTTGTTGTAGAGTTAACTTGGAAATAGATTGACTTATATTTTCAAAGTTATTTTGAAATTCTTTGTGGTTTGAAATAATTGTTGTTTGAATTAGTTGCAGTATACTATATATCTCCTCCTGTGGAGTATTTATGTTTTCTTGAAATGTTCTTTCTACATATCTTTGATCCATGATGACCAAGAATTTGAGTTTTTCTCTTCTTTTCTTTTCTCTGCAAATAGCTTAAGAGTCTCAGTTAAATAAATATTTGTAATCCAAATAGTTCAAAAAAGATTTTTTTCTGAAATTTATAATTCTCTTTTTGTTTACAGCCCAGATTATTGTCTTTTTTGTCACAGCTGTTCTTTGTTGTTAAAGCTTTGAAGGTCACAAACACAGATTAGCTTTTCCCAGGTGTTGCCAAGTCTTATATGAAAGTCATAGCTGTCATAGTCTTCATCCACCACCAGATATCAGCATCTATTTGTTTTTCAACTTCCAAAATGAACAATTGTCTTTAGAATAAGAGTCTTAACCATTCAAAAATTTTAGATTTGTCCAGGGCTTTTTTTCTCATAGAATGCTCAGAACGAAGTTCCGGCACCTTTTTTGGATGGAACCTTGTAGGGTAGGCAAGGCAGGTTGTATGAGGTGTGTGAGTTCCGGCACCTTTTTTTATTTTAGAAAAAAAGCACTGGATTTGTCCAGATTTAAGTTTTAAATTTCAGGTTTTCTATTTATTTCACTTTCATATATTTTGATCCTCCATAGAAAGGTTAATTCACCGCTTCCGTTCGTATAAGGGTGCGACAGAAATCCCCCTCCTTCCCTTTCGGAGGTATTTTGCTGCTTGGGGATCTTTTCCAGGAAATTAAATATAGAATAGAAAAGAGAAGATCAAAGTCCTCACCCAGTTTCAAACACGCTGTTCACAGTTATGCTGGTTAGTACTTTTGGACTTTGGTTTCAAGTAGCTTGGGCTGGTCGATGAAGTACGGCCAGCCTTTCTCCTGTCGGGTTAGAAGGTTTTCCCCAAGTCAAAGGGAATGACCTCCGTTGTTCCAGAATCGCTGGGGCACTCTTCTTTCTTTGCCGCCTCTCTGGGGAGACTTGGACCCATTTAGGGTCCCCTGGCAGGGTGAAATTAGCCCGGGGGGGTATGGAGAATCCGCAAGCCCATGACCGGTTGCTACTATGCAAAACCGGAAGTCCTACTATTGCTACTCTTCTTGTACATCTTCATTGACAGAAGCAGTGACAGCAAATTAGAAACATAATTCAATTGTAAAACTACCTATACCAGGGGTAGGCAACCTTGGCTCTTTTATGACTTGTGGACTTCAACTCCCAGAATTCCTGAGCTGGGAGTTGAAGTCCACGAGTCATAGAAGAGCCAAGTTTGCCTACCCCTGACCTATACCAACCAAGTGCTCCACGACCAAAATAACAACCCAACCCCCCACAAGAGAAGCTGTGTATGGACACTATTTAGACAAGTACAAACACATTGCAGCAACCCTGAACATACTTACGCATGAAGGGTAGAGACAGAATGACATCAATCTCCTAGAAGAGAACTTAATAATTATGGATAAAAATGGTAAATATTGAAATAACAATAATAGAAAAATTGGACATATGCATAAAATTGTAATATAATCTAGAAATAGACTGAAAATAATACCCATCTAGAAGGAAATTTATTAAACTTGCAAATGACATGACAATTTTTAATTTAATTTTAGTGATAAAGGAATAAAATTTGTAAATAAGATCATTAAGTTAGAGATAATACAAGCAGAAGCATTCAATTTTATTTGTCAAGGCAAAACTAGCCTTTGTGTGATAAAATTTTCCCTTAGTCAAGAGGGAGATAAAATGAAACCTACAGAGACAAAAAATCAGAGTCAGAAACGAACCTCCTGTTTTCACTCTTTTCCTTAGATAAAGTATATGAGGAAATGGAAGAAGTTTTCAGTTCATCTCACACCATCTGTTATGAAGATCGGAAGAAACTGCCATACACCAATGCTGTGATTCATGAAATCATGCGAAACAAATATATCTTGTTGTTTGGATTTCCTAGACAAAGTGTGCAGGATATCTATTCAAATGGCTTTCTCATTCCCAAGGTATGGCTTATAGACTCTTTGGAATTACTGGAGCTTCAGTTTAAGGGTTTCACCCTGATGAAGGATTTCTTCGGCAGAGCTCCTTTAACGCAATGTGTGAGCTCTGAAAATGTGCAATTGAAAAGCCACATTTGCAGTGTAGAGGCGAATGCAGGCTAGGCAACTTGACGAAACGAAGTATTCCTCTTTCAGATAAACAGTGGCTGCAGTCCAAGAATAAGTTTAACTGCTAAGGTAAAAAACCAGCAAATGGATTTGCATAGCCTGATACGAGATATTGTGTGGTAGAGTCTGTTGTGAGAATTAATTAGGTTAGCATATGATTAAAAATAGTGGCCAAGGTGATAACTACACAAAGCAAGTTTTAGCAAGTATAACTCACCACAAAATTGTTGCAAGGGATGTCTTTTTGTGTATTGTATTCACTTCCAACCTTCTTCTTAACTTCAATGTGCTTGATGTCAGCTTGAAGGATGCTTACATATTTGTAGCGTTCTTCTTCATCCAGACCCCTGATGTTATTTCCATAGGACATCTTGATTCCTTCAGTTTTCACTGTTTTCTCCTGTTGATGATGAGGGTAGCATGTTTGTCCAATCCCAACTCCATTGCAATATCTTGGCTGTATATATACACCATACTTAAGCGATAATTTCAGATAGTGTTTTTCCATACGGCTTCAGACTGTCCATGTCAAGGAAGTAGGATAGCTTGGCGGATGTTTTCAGCTCAGTACATATCTCAGTTGAACACAAATTGGCTTCATTTGCAGCTGATGTTTACACCAATTAGAAACAATTACATCACTTAGAAAGCTATTTGACCATTTTCCCATAAATTGGCTTTATGGAGAAATCAGCTTTAAAACTTGGGAGAAAGATGGTAGTATGAAAAATTGAATGAATTTCATATAAATGATAGATGATGGTTTTTTAAACATACCTTGTGTTAAAAGCCTAATTAAAATTTAAAATTTCCATTTAGCATAGATGCCTGTTAACGAGTTAAGTCTAAATTCACATTCCATATATTAATTCCAGTTCGGTTAAACCTGATAGTGTCTTCCAAATTAAATTACTTTTTAAATATATTTGAATGATGCAAGAAATAGGCTATCCAGAAACAAGTAGAGTTACTTGTGGTAAAAAGAGCGACCAATTTTTTTAAATAAATAAATAAAAAAAAAAACAACCCACCACCGTGCTTATCTGGATGTTTACATTGGTCTGTTTCTTTCTTATAGGGAGCTATTATTCTTGCAGACCTACGTTCTGTTCTTTTCGATCCTGAACACTGGGAGGCCCCTGAAGAGTTCAACCCAAATCATTTTTTGGACAAGGAAGGACATTTTGTGATAAAAGAAGCATTTCTTCCTTTTGGAGCAGGTAATGTGTAAAAAAAAGGGAATTATGATTAGCAAATGATATTTATTTTAGGAAGGGGTGAAAAACAAGCCAAAAAATATTTGCTCCATGACATTTGGTCCATTTGACCACTGTAAAATGAAAGACTGTTTTTCCACAATATGCAGTTGGATCAAAGGAGGGAAAGATTAGTGTGTCATTGGACTCCAGAAAGAGTTAATTGATCTGGAGAACATCACAGTCGTAGATTTACCCTAAAGAGGCTCAGTAATGCTGACAGATAATCTAACTCCAGACAGTATCAGGTCTTGTGGGCATTACTGACCGTGGGGTTATATAACCCACATTTCTCCTAAGAACAAGGCAAACATCCTTTAGCAGACCTTGTGGGCACTCTATCTCTATAGCTTTTGGGTTGTCCTCCCCTCCTGGCACATTGTAATCTTCAAACATTTTTGGTCACCTACAATGAAACTTTCTGGGTAGCTCACAACATCAAAGTATAAAAATAAAATAGTTAAAATAACGACCAAAAATAATACCGTGTTTCCCCGAAAATAAGACTGGCTCTCTTTCTTTCTTTCTTTCTTTCTTTCTTTCTTTCTTTCTTTCTTTCTTTCTTTCTTTCTTTCTTTCTTTCTTTCTTTCTTTCTTTCTTTCT
>NW_015387344.1:298859-349929 GCF_001527695.2 Protobothrops mucrosquamatus | reverse complement strand
GCAATCATTGCAAAGTGGGACAGATGGTTAATGAATAATAGATTACCAATTTCTTATTTTTCCTTCATTTTTGTGTAGGAGCTCGTGTCTGCTTGGGAGAACTCCTTGCAAAGATGGAGCTATTCAACATCTTTACCAGGCTGCTGAGGGCATTTAGGATGCAGCCACCAGAAGGTGTGGAAAAACTCAGTGAAAAATTAATAGTAGGGGCAGTTGTGCATCCCGCTCCCTACAAGATTTGTGCTGTCCCTCGTATCAGGACACCATAATATGGGCAAACAAAATGAGGGCCTTGTGTCACTTGTCCTTACCGGAACGTGAGTTGACAAAGCACCCGAAGACGCTGTTTACTCATGAAATGACAGTTTAATCAGGAACAAGCTTCTGACGTTAGCAAAGACCTTCAGCCTGAGGCTCTTTACAAATAAAGTTTACGCTGGGAGCTACTGCCTCCCAGCATTATTTAAATACACTCCCAAGTTCACCCCACCCTCCACCACGCGACACCACCACACCCCCACCCTCCTACATCACACCCTCCTATTCCCCCAACCAGCATCTTTCAGTCAATTGCCCCATTAGTCTCTCCGTCTGGAACCTTCCTGCCAATGCCCTGTGCTTCTGTGGCGACGCCCTGTGCTCTCCGGGCTGCCTCCCCTCAGCTGATTGTCAATTACAGCTGCTCGTCGGCTTGCTGACTGCGATGCTGCTTCTCCCCCTCCTTGTGTGTCGAGCCCAGGAGGGCTTGACACCTTGTTTATTATATGTTATGATCTCTCCCTTTTCAACATGTTTGTAGTTTGATCCCCTTCGAGTTTGGCTCTTCAGATCTTGCTGAATGACTCCTCCCGGCATCTCTCGAGATTCCCAATCATACTTGGCAGCCACATCTAGCTCTCTCATACCTGCGTAAGCCCTGGGAAAGGGGCTAATGATGTAACTAGGGCTTGTCAAAAGTCTCCTATTGCTACTGCTCATGGGATCATGGGCAATTCCTGGAGAAAGAGAAGGAGGACTTTATACTTAAGGGTCTGGGAGAAAAACCAGATCTTCAAGGCCTTCTGGAACATCATGAAGGTGGCAACCACATAGCTTTCAGGAGGTACCTTATTTCTGAGGGCAGGTGCTGCAAGAAAGAAGGCATACTCTCTGGGTCCCAAAACATGGCATAAAGCTAGGACTTATTTTCAGGGCAAGCCTTACTTTTAAGGAAACATGATAGTTGTAGATCTAATAGAAACCTCCCTCTTGCTGTATTCTTGGCAGAAGGAAGCAAGATGGCCTCCCTCTAATGCCTCAGAAGCCAGAGGTTGATCAGGGCCCTCAATGTCTTCCCCCAGGAAAGGGGGGGCCAAGCTGTGCAAGGGAGGCCTTTCCAACAAAAGGGTTTCTCTTATCCTCCATCTTGCCTTTGCTGCCTCTCAGAGGGGCTGAGGAAATGGGAGCAGCTCCTCAGCCAGAGACATTGCTGAGGGGAAAATGGCGGGAAAAAGAAAGGCCTCTGGTGATGGCGGGCGACACGCGGCATCCCTGCTCTCTGGGAGCCTCACTGGTCATCCAAGTGATCCCGAAGGAGGGAAAGGCCATAAGAGTGACCTCTTGGCTTTCTCTGTCCCTCACAAAAGGAGGAGAGGGAGGAAAGGTTAAGATAAACCTATATTGTAGCCTTTCACCACACACATGTTGACCAATACATGACTTGATGGCACATAATTAATTAATACCGTTTAATAAATTATTCATAATTATTATAATTAATAAAACCTTTTGCTTTTTAAAAATATTATTCAAACCCCTAAAACTCATATTTAAGAGATATTAGATAAGACATTTTTAATTAGTTATTTAATCAGGCTTATACAGTATTACATTACAGTTATACCAACAGCAGGTAAAGATCACACCCAGTGCGTTAATTATTATCCAATCTCATTAATTAATATTGATACCAAATACTAACAGTGCTAGCACACAAATCACAGCAAGTGATACCGTTTGTTATTAAGAATGATCAAGGAGGGTTTATAAAAACTAGGCAAGCAGAGACAACATTAGATTAGGTGCAGATCTAACAGACTTGAATAAAAATAAAGATCAAGTTGTAATCTTATCATTAAATGCTGAAAAAGCCTTTGATAAAATATATAAAGAGTACATTTTTGCTCTACTAAATAGATTTGGATTTCCTTTTGGAATTCATAAAATGGATTAAGATATTATATGAGTCTCCCACATCTAAAGTGAAGGTTAATGGTATGTTTTCTATTTTTCACTATTCAGAAGAACTAGACAACGATGTCCACTTTGCTTTTTAATATCTGTGTAGAATCCTTAGCTTGTGCTATTTGAAATCTACAGAATAATACATTTTTAGAATAGAATAGAATAACAGAGTTGGACGGGACCTTGGAGATCTTCTAGTCCAACCCCCTGCTTAGGCAGGAAACCCTAAACTATTTCAGACAAATGGTGACATATCTCAGTGAACACAAATTGGTTTCTTTTGCAGAAAACATTCTTTTGTTTATTTGTAAACCTCATGCCACTTTCCCCCATTGATGCAAAAGTTAGATGCTTTTAAAAAGATAAGAGGATATCTATAAACTGGTCCAAATCAGAACTGATGTCAATAAGTGAAAATTGGGTTACCCATCCATTTAAATCTACAGAAAAACCACCCATACTAACCAGGTGCTCCACTACCAAAGCAATAACCCAATATCCCAAAAAAGAAGCTGCATAAAGACTTTATTTAAACGAGCCCAAACACACTGCAGCAACCGCGAATAGCAGAAAAAGGAAATGGAGCATCTATACAACACATTCCAACAAAATGGATACCCATGCAACTTTGTCAAAAAGTCCCTGACCACTCAACCCAATACAGCACAACCAACACAAACCCTAAAAAGAATTACACTGCCATACATCAAGAATATCTCAGAAACCACCAACAGACTACTACAGCCACATGGATTCAGGGTAGCACACAAGCCAACTAAAGCCCTTCAAAACATCCTAAGTAAACCAAAACCCTTAGCAACCCCAGAAGAAAAAAACAGGAGCCATTCTACAGCAGGACTTTTCAAGCTGTGATACACGTACCACTGGTGGTACTTCGGCACCTGGCAGTTGGTATGCATACCACGGGTTGAAAAGCACTGTCAAAAAAGAGTAAAAAAAAGTGTAAAAGGGATGAGCTGAAGCGACGGCAGTGCCAGAGAGGCCTGGAGGAGAATCGGCTGGAACTGTGGTGTTGCTGGGGCTCTGCTGAGAGCCCAGGATCAGCTCACGTGGCTACAGCTGATCGGCACTCCCATCAGCCTGGGGGGGGGGTGGTCGGTCTTCAGGCGGAGATTCAGCTGGAGCAGCATGTTGCCAGGGCTCTGCTGAGAGCCCAGGATTGGCGTGCACACCTCCAGCTGATCGGTGCTTCCAGACACCTGGAGGAGAAAAGGAGGAGGAGGGGGGGGAGAGAGGAGAGGATATAAAAGGAGGAAGGGAGAGAGAAGAGGATATAAAAGGAGGAGGGGAAGAGGAGAGGGGATATAAAATGAGAGGGGGAGAGGAGAGTGTCCTGGTTCCGACAGATGAAACTCTTCAAAGAACTTCGAGGCATTGTTTACCTTAAAGAAATCTTTATTTGAGTAGCATAGCATCGGCACTTACATAGCCAAAGCATGTAATCTGAATTCCCCTCCCCTGAGCACATAGTACCAAAGCACAATTCCCTCCTCTAATTTACCGTCATAAATCACATTCTCCAATTAGTTTGAAATGCAGGCTTTCCCTCCAGTTCTCCAGCCCGCCAATTCTTATCATCTCTTATTTCAAAAACAAGTTCTCACACTAGTTACAGTATTGTTATGTCTAACTAAACCCCCATGCACATTCCTCCCCCCCCAGTATCATCTAATTCTAACTCTAATTCTAAGAGTAAAACATATGAAGGAAAATGGTTGCATCTCCATATGTTGTCAAAGCAAAAACATCCGGTTAGCAGCGTTGACATTGAGGATATAAAAGGAGGAGGGGGAGAGAAGAGAGGATATAAAAGGAGGAGTTAAACTGGTATTCCCCCCCCTTTTTATGGTTTGTAATGTTTTATTAGATTATAGAATAAAATACAAAAATACAAAAGCAAATAGTAGGACACAGTGGGGAGGAAAAAGGGAAAGAAAAGTGAGGGGGAGAAGGGAAAAAGAAAAGAAAAGGCATTGACTTCTAACTTCCTCTGTTGCAGTAGAATGAAGCATTAACATCGAATCTGAACTTTTTACTTTTCCATAATAGTCTAAACCAGTGATGGCGAACCTTTTAGAGACTGAGTGCCCAAAAACTGGCCCCACCCCTGCTCCACCCCCTACCCCGCCCCTGCCCCACCCCGTCTCCTGCCCGCAGGGCCACTCACCACCTCCAGGGCCCGCCACAGATCGCCCAGGCAGCCCAGCAGCACCATGGCGGCCACGCCCTCTGTCCGCGCCCCACAGCATCAACTGTGCGGGATGGGGTGTGAGGGCAGAGTCTTGTCTACACTGCCTGGCTGCCATGTCCTTGGCTGTGCTGGTCCGTGTGGGCTATGCTTGGGGGCGACTCTCTTCCAGGGGGGTCGCTGGTGAGGAGGGGGTCGTGGGGGGAGGCGAGGCTGGGGCAACGGCACATGTACCCATAGAGAGGGCTCCAAGTGCCGCCTCTGGCACGCGTGCCATAGGTTCGCCACCACTGGTCTAAACTAACCATTTCTAGAACAACAAATCAATCTAATCAGTAAATCCCAAAATCCCCCCTGCCCTTTTTTTAATCATCAAGTTTTTGACACCTTGCTAAGCATAGAAGTGGAACAATCTGTGAAAAGATTGAAAAGTCCCCTGATCTACAACATACAATGTAAGAACTGCAACAACCACTATGTAGGACAAACAGGCAGACGAGTGGCAGAACGCATCCATGAACACCAACTGGCAGTCAGAAGACATGATGGGTTTTTTTTAATTTCACAAAATATAGACAGATTTAACCATAGTTTCAATTGGGAAAATGTGACAATCCTAGACCAGACCAAATCCAAAAATGCCAGGTGATGGCAACAAAATGCCAAAGAAATAAAATAAAAATACAGCAATAAAATAACTGCTGTGAGACATTTGTATGCACAGAGATGGAATGACTTACAAATTCCCACAATGGAAGAATGGATGTTGGTTAGTGGAATTGGCTGAGATGACAGACTTGAATAATGGGCACTATCCAACAACATGAAATTTGGAGAAATGTGGAGAAAAGCAAGGTTTTACACCTAGGCAGGAAAAACCAAAGGTACAAATACAGATTAGGGAAAACCTGGCTCAAAAATAGTAACTGTGAGAGGGACCTTGGAGTCCTAGTTGACGATCGCTTAAACGTGTGGCAACAGCCGTATCTGGCAGCAGTCAAAAAAGCTAATACAATCCTTGGTTGTATAAACAGAGGCATAGAATTAAAATCACATGAAGTATAAGTATCGCTTTATATATCCTTAGTAAGACCACACCAGGAATACTGCAACCAGTTTTGGTCACCACATTACAAAAAAGATGTTGAGATTTTGGAAAAAGTGCAAAGAAGAGCAGCTAAGATGATTAAAGACTGGAGACAAAAACATATGAAGAATGGTTGCAGGAATTGGGTATAGCCATGTCACTAGGGATGACATGATAACAATATTCCGGTATTTGAGGGGCTGCACAAAGAAGAGGGGGTCAACTTATTTTCCAAAGTACCAAAAGGCAAGGGAAAAAACAATGGATGGAAACTAATCAAGGAGAGAAGCAACCTGGGATTAAGGAGAAACTTCCTAATAGCGAGGGCAATTAACCATTGGAACAGCTTGCTGTTCTCATTGGAATGAGAATCTCTGGAAGATTCTGGACATAAAAAGATCTGTAACTTAATACATCCCTAACTAAATACTCCTCTGTGAAGTTGATATTGGGCAATTGTGACTTTTAAGATTAATCCTCTAATTGTTCTAGATTTAGCATACCGTGTTCTATTTGCTTCATAAAGCAATGAAAATCATGTTCCAGAACTGTTTGTCTGAGACATAATTAGGGGTGAATACAGAAAGGTGTGGTAGCAAAAAATATCAGAACAACCACCTCTTAAATTGAAGACCCAACAGAGAAAAGCATACCAGCTACAAGTCCTACAACACATGATAGGGCTGGAGAGTGAGAAGGCAGGCGGATGTTGAAGCTACTGTTCCTTCTGATGCTCTGGATTCCACGCCAGATTTTTTCCTATCTGAAACAGATCTTGTCACGCAAACGCTACCCACCAGGCCTTTTCCACTTCCTGTGATCAGAAGCATACAGCGGCGATTTGATACTGCCATAACAGAGATGACTTTCAGAAAGGAACGTCTTTTGCACTATGTAATCCAATGAGAAGCAAGGTGTCAGGTGCCACCTTATGCTTGCTCGTGCTTCGCTGTTATGCGCTGATAACCATGAACAGTGGGGAGAGGGAAGTGCAGGTGGGAACACTTTGGGAAATGAAAGTAAGTGCTGTATCCCCTTGAGATGCTGCCTTAAGGTCACCCAGCTGGAGGAAGGAGGGGGCTGCATACCAAATGATGCTTGGATTGACGGTTAGGAAAACATCTCGCCTGAACCTTAGACCAATAGAGATAGAGATAGATAGACTCTTCAATATCTTCATAAATGACTTAGAGGAGGGAATAGAAGGGGAACTCATCAAATTTGCAAATGACACTGAGCTGGCAGGATTAGCCATCATCCCAGAAGACAAGCTCAGAATCCAAAAAGATCTTGACAAACTTGAACAATGGGCCCTATCCAACAACATGAAATTTAATGTGGAGAAAAGCAAGGTTTTACATCTAGGCAGGAAAAACCAAAGGTAAAAATACAGATTAGATGAAACCTGGCTCAAAAACAATAACTGTGTGAGAGAGACCTTGGAGTCCAAGTGGACAATCACATAAAAGTGAGCCAGCAGTGTGCAGCGGCAGCAGCCAAAAAAGCTAACACAATCGTTGGTTGTATAAACAGAGGCATTGAATCAAAATCACGTGAAGTATTAGTACCGCTTTATAAATTCTTAGTAAGAGAGAAGCAACCTGAAATTAAGGAGAAGCTTCCTAACAGTGAGGACAATTAACCAGTGAAACAGCCTGCCTTCACAAGTTGTAGGTGCTTTATCACTGGAAGTTTTTAAGAAAAGGCTGGACACCCACCTATCTGAAATGGTATAGGATCTTCTGTTTGAGCAGACGGTTGGACTAGAAGACCTCCAAGGTCCCTTCCAGTTCTATTCTAATTAATTGATTGAAAACATCAGAACTGGCTTTTCTACTTGTGAACCATTATGGCTTTTCAGTAAAGTTATACACTTTTCAGTAAAGTTAGGATACAGGAGGATCTGGACAGACTTGAACACTAGACGCTATCTAACAAAATGAAATTCAATGGTGAAAAAGTAAGATTCTGCATTTAGGCAAGAAAAACCAAATGTACAGGTATAGTATAGGGGGTACCTTGCTCAATAGTAGTAACTGTGAGAGGGACCTCGGAGTCCTAGTGGACAATCATTTAAATATGAGCCAGCAGTGTGCTGCAGCTGCCAAAAAAGCCAACACAGTGCTAGGCTGCATTAACAGAGGGAGAGAATCAAGATCACGCGAAATATTAATACCACTTTACAATGCCTTGGTAAGGCCACACTTGGAGTACTGCATCCAGTTTTGGTCACCACGATGTAAAAAAGATGTTGAGACTCTAGAAAGAGTACAGAGAAGAGCAACAAAGATGATTAGGGGACTGGAGGTTAAAACATATAAGGAAAGGTTGCTGGAATTGGGTATGTCTAGTTTAATGAAGAGAAGGATGAGGGGAGACATGATAACAGTGTTCCAATATCTCAGGGGCTGCCACAAAGAAGAGGGAGTCAAGCTATCCTCCAAAGCGCCTGAAGGCAGGACAAGAAGCAACGGATAGAAACTAATCAAGGAGAGAAGCAACCTAGAACTAAGGAGAAACTTCCTGACAGTTAGAAAAATTAATCAGTGGAACAGCTTCCCTCCAGAAGTTGTGGATGCTCCAACACTGGACGTTTTTAAGAAGAGACTGGACAACCATTTGTCCAAAATGGTATAGGGTTTCCTGCCTGAGCAGGGGGTTGGACTAGATGACCTTCAAGGTCCCTCCCAACATTATTATTATCACATTATGATGTGATAATTTAAATTGTCAACATTTAAATTGTACCTTGGGTCTTGCTGCAGCTTTCATATATAAAAACAAAGTTCCATGTGTTTCCCCCCAGTAGCTTATCTATCAGTCCCCCCACAAAAAAGTCTCTGCTTTCAGTTGTATATGAACCTTTTACACATCCATCCAGCAGGATGAAATGTCCGTTCTTCTTAGTTACATTTCCAGCACTAAGAACCTTCATACATTCTTGATCATTTTCCCGTGACATATACCAATGATATGTCATTTTATAAAAATTCTCTTTAAGTGTATAACAAAGTGCAAATTCCAATCTTTTCAATCACATATTTTCACACTGATCCATTTCTGTCATAACCAAAATTTTAGCTCACTTTATCATACATACAACCACTTCTTCTGTTTCAGATTTTAATAACAATTCATACATTTTTGCAACAACATGCTCAGCACACAATTGTATTTCACATTCTGACTTTGCTCCATACCGTAAGTCTTTTTAAGATTTATCTTAAATCTTTCCGGTAACTGTAAATGGGAAAACCATAAACACTGCACTTTCTCAGGCACCAGGTGGCAATAAAGACAATCCACGCAAGCTCAAGCAGAATCTCACAAGCAGCAGAAAAGTGATACTAGCATGGTAGGATCCAGCCCCTGGAATAAATCCAGATGTCTGCTGTGCCAACAGCCCCATTACAGGTCCCAATAAGTACACGTAGAAGCTTAGAGGTGCCTTCACAAGCTTTCATTTCAATGTTATAAACCATAATTTTCCAGAAGTGCTTGTCTGAATTCTGTGTAGGGGCAAATTTGCAGAAAAGAACGGGTGTACCAGAATTTGATATTAGGATTTAAAACAAGGACTGACTATTATAAAAGCATTTCAGTTTCAGAGGACACTATATGGCAGATCTCAGAGCAAGCGCTTTGGAAAAATGGGACTTTAAAAGCACTATGGAGCGAGGAATTGCTGAATCAGTGTGAAATTCTTCCAATTTTTTCAAGGAATCTCAGCAGCTTTCAACTAACACAGTGAGTTTTTAACACATTATAATTGTTAATTGATAAAGAACTTGTAATTTGCATAACCAGCACAAAAAAGAGCTGCTGAGTTTTGTCCAAACCAGTCCCTTAGATTTTGAAGGCACGATGTTCTTCTTCTGCCTGGACCTCATTTGCCTTCAATCCTTCCCTGGAGGATTAAATGGAGTATGCTGTATTTTTCTGGGTGTCATATCACATGTACGAAATATTCTAATTTTCGTTTTTTAATTGTTTTGATGATTTCCCTTGGCTTTCCCAGGCGGCTTATCACCTCCTCATTTCTGATCTTGTCAACCCAGATTATACGTAACAGCCGCCTGTAAATCCACATTTCAAATGCTTCTAGTCTCGTCAGGTGGCCTTCTGTCAGAGACCAACTCTCTACTCCATAGAGCAGGATAGAAAAAATATAGCATCTGACAAGCCTGATTTTCAATCTTAGGCTTATGTCGTGACTGCAGAAAACCTTTTCCATTTTGAAGAATGCTGTTCGAGCTTTTTTGAGCTTTTTTACCTTATTTATTTGCTCCTTACCTTCTTTATCTATAATGCTACATCACTCTTGCCACTCTATGCGTCTGATGAAGCAAGCTGAAACTCAGGAAAGCTTACAATGCCAAAATTATTTTTACTTCTCCTCACATTAGATTCACATCACTCCTCACATCAATCACTCCTCTGATTGATTCTCACAACCTACCACAAAAAGCAAGTAGACTCAGCTAGGATTATAATCCTCTGTGTGTGTATATATATTGAGAAAAAATAGCTTGCCTCAGAGAATGATTTTAAAATAAAATAACCTGGGGCTAAGAATGCTACTACCCAGAGGGAAAACTCTCTTTTCTTACCTGCCTTGCTGCAATCCAGTGGCAATGCAGTGAAAGAAGGCAAACAAATTAGCTCCTGAGGAAACACTAAACATGACTTTCCTTCCCTCCTGCATTTTCTGCCTGGGAAAGAAAGCTCTTGAAAGTGCTCATCTTTCATGTAGATGTAGATGTTATCTCTACGTGCCTGTTGATGGTTGATTTGCCTCAGTGCCAGACTTTCAGGAATTTTCTAGCATTGTTGTGACTTGGCTTGCTCACAGTTTCCCAGTTTAAACTGTGGTTAAGTCTGTCCCTGTGCTGTGAAATTAAGGAGTTTTAATTTCCTGTGTTGTGAAATTAAAGAGTTTTAATCATGTCTTCTGACTGCTGGTTGATGTTCATGGATGCATTCTGCTAGTCTTCTGCCTGTTTGTCCTACATAGTGACTGTTACATCTTTACACTGTGTGTCGTAGATGACTTCAGTTTTTTTTTTCCTTGGGCTGCTGGAACTTTTAGTTTACTTAACATGTTTATGAGTGTTTTAGTTGATTTGTGTGCTGTGGGATGCCATGTGGCTATGTTAATGTGTTGGTGGTTTCTGATAACAACTGCAATGATTTGCTTAACAACTATGGCAAAAAAGATTAGAAAATTGGGTGAAACTCACTTAACAATCAACTTTCTTAACGATGGAAATTCTGGTGCCAGTTGTGTATAGGGACTATTACTATTATTATTATTATTATTATTATTATTATTATTATTATTATTATTATTATTATTATTATTATTCGCAAAACCAGATGTTCAGACTGGATTTGGCTTTTTTGTCTACCTATCAAGTTCTTACCAAGAACCTGGGATAGGCAGATGTGGATGTTTGAATTGATGGTATTACAGATATCGTCGCAGGATGGAAGCTATTCCTAGTAAGGCCGCATTTTGCAATTGACTGATGGCGAATTTGTCAATGCCAATGGTGTTCAAGTGGTGCTCCAGTTGTTTTGGGATTGCACCCAAGGCGCCTAATACTATTGGTACTACCCTTGCTTGCCTTTGCCACAGTCGTTCTATTTCTGTTTGTAGGTCTTTGTATTTTGTTATCTTCTCCACTTCTTTCTCTTCTATTCTGCTGTCTCCAGGCACTGCCATATACTACTACTACTACTACTACTACTACTACTACTACTACTACTACTATTATTATTATTATTGATTTAATCTTCAATTTGATTCACAGTCTGGGACTAATAAAAACTTAACAGTTGAAGTCCTAACCAAGGACCTAAAAGCTGTTAAGGGGATGTCTGAGTATATAGGCAGTTCCAAGTAGGAACAATCGCTCAATTTCAATTTGCAGATTGTGGTATTTCGTTATTTTTTCTAGTTGTTTCTCTTCAATTCCTGCATCACCTGGTATTGCACAATAGTTTTTCTTTTCCACAATAGTGATGTCAGGCATGTTGTGAGTCAGAGGTCTGTCTGTTTGGATTCAAATGTCCCACAAGATCTTGACCTGTTCATTTTTGAGAACTTTGTCAACTTGGTGTTCCCAGTAATTTTTGCTGCATTCGAACCCAAACTGCTGCCAAAGCTTCCAGTGTATGATTTGGGCAACTCGATCCTGCTGTTGTAGATAATCAGTTTGTGAGATTTTGTTCCAGCCACTGATAAAGTGATCCACTCTTTCATCTGTCTGATTGCATAAACAATATTTGCTGTCATTACTGACATGTTGAATTTGGAATTGGTCCGCAGGGCTTGTTCTTAGGCAATCAAAATGAAGCCTTCAGTTTCTTTCTTCAGCATCCATATCTCAACTATCCCCATGTTAGCTTTGTATCTATTTTTTCTTCAATGTCCTTCAGGTATTGACTGTGCTTAGACTTCTTTTTCCTCTTAGAAACTTGATGCTCAATTGTTTTCTTTCGATATTCTGCTTTCAAGCTCACCATTTTCAAGAGGTTTCCCTTGATGACCTCCTTCAGCTGAGGGTCTTTTGCTTTTTTAATGTAGTCATTTAAGCCATATTTTTTCCTCTTCCACAGTTTGTTTAACCTGTAAGAGTCCTCCACTATCCTGAGATCTAGGCAAATACAATTGATCAATATCACTTTGTGGGTGTGGAGCATGGTACATAGTTATTAGTTTTCTAATCTTTTGATCCAAGTTATGAAGTTCTAGCTGAGTTCAATCAATTATTCCATCTGAGTATCATATTACAGGCACTGCCCAGGGGTTAATTTATAATAATTCCTCCACTTAGCTTTGATCTCAAGAGTTTCTGGACCTGTTTTATGTATTGTGTTGAAGCAACTTCCTTGACTTGGTTGTGCAATAAGTCAGAGGTTTCCAAAATTCCTAAGTACTTGTACCATTCTTGTGGTATTACTGCTTTTATCAACTCTTCATTATCAAGTTCTACTAAACTCTGCAATGCTTTTCAGCAATGAGCTCAATTCAGCTTTTGTTTTTCCAAACAGTTTTAAATCATCCATGTAGAGCAGGGGTGTCAAACTGCCTGCCTGCAGGCCAGATGCATAATACCGAAACTGCATCTACCCCAGCTCCGGCAATGGGGGAAAAGTTGCGATACATCGCGATGCGTCACATGACGTTGCAAGTTTGACATCCCTGATGTAGAGCAAATTTCAAATGTTCAACCCTTTTTTAGCCAATTCATAACCATCATAAGCATTTTGAACCATTTGTTCAAAATGCTTATTAGTGGCACCATTGAAAGTATGAATAACAGAGGTGATTTCAACTTCAAGTTCTTCTCCACAGGTCATCAACTGTTGTTGTTGTTGTTGTTAATCTTCAATTCAATCCATAGTCTGGGATTGGTAAAAACCTAACAGTTCAAGTCCTAACCAAGAACCTACTATTAAGGTAGCATCTGAGTATAGAGAAATTTCTGACTAGGGTGGTTTTTTGCAAAGTCAGGATATTCAGGTCTAATAAATTCAAAATGTCCATGTATCTAGGCAGCCCTTTTGATATTGCTCCAAGGGCTCCCATTACTATTGATATAACTATTGAATTCCTCCACAATCTCTCAACTTCAATTTGCAGATTGCGGTATTTTATTATTTTTTTCTAGTTGTTTCTCATTATTGTTGTTGTTGTTTTTGTTGTAATCAGTCTCTAAACATTGGTTATCATAGCAGGAAGCAAGTGGTTATTCTATTCTTAAACCAACTACAGTCTTGTTACATGCACCTCCAGGTTCAGTTTATGTTCAGTTCAGCTCACCTAGACCTGATGATAGCCATACTCAAACCACTTTCAATCAAACACTAAGGTACAACTGGTTTTTTTAAAATATAAAGATACCTGGTGAATTTGAAGTAACAGCAAAATTATACCAGTTAAATCAAATATTTGCTCTTTCTCTCTCACATACAAACACCCATCCACAATTACCCATGTCTTTCTCAACTAGGCTGCCAGAGGGACAGAAGTTATCAAGTCTGGATCCAAAGAGTCAAGGAATGGCCAAGCTTCAGGACCCCTTTTATCTGTGAAAGTCCTTGCTTTGTTGATGCAGAACACTGGCAGCTAATTTTACCTTTTTTCCAAGTCTGGTACCTGTTGATGGGATTTTCACTGGAACATTTTTAAAAATGTTCTGCTCAAGAACAAGCTGTTTGAACTAATGCAGTCAAGTCTAGAACTGAAAAATCAACAAATGATTTACACTGCAGACTATGCAACAAAATGCAGAGGAACAGTAGTGTTGAAAGAAAAATCAGGTGACTCCTTAGGAAAGAAGGTTCTTGTTTACTGATGGGCAGAACCAGCAACATCATGCAGTTTTGGGACAGCTGACAAAATGGAGTTGAGAGCGGGTGGGTTTTTATACCTTCTTTGGGCTTTGTATTTGAGATGCCTGTTCCTGTGCAAGAACATGTCCTTTAATATTCTAATGGCTGTTGCCAGATTCCTATGGGGTCATGTAGGGGTCATGGCTGGCTCTATAAGGAAAAGGGGAAATGCAAGTCCTAGGTGTTTCTCTGAGCTAATCTTGTCAACTTTTGGCTTGCCTAATTGTGTTGCTTATCTGGAGTCTCTTTTTGTTCTTTGCTTATGAATAGAATGGCCCAGTCTTTCTGAATGGATCACAGTCTCCTAAAGACTGGCCTCTTCGTGTTTTTTTTCTTGAGGCTGGGGCTGCTTTCTGCCTTTGTTAAGATTTTTGTCTCCATTTCTCCATTAGAAGAAATATTCTACCCTGCCTCTTTTAATATTCCTCAAAATATTTCATTCTTGGGGGGGGAGTGCTGACTTCCTACAGTAGATTGTATTAAGATAGTCCTTGTGTCACCCTCCGTCCGTCGGCGTCCCGAGGCGAGAAAAACGACAGGAACGCAGGAACATGGTGCTAGCAGGGTGGTTTATTCCCCAGCCAAAATAAAGTTAGCACTGGGAGTGGCTTGCTCCCAGTGCTGTATATCGAGATGCCACACCCCTTCCCTCCGCCCCCAGCAGCAAGCCAACATCCGCCTATATCCTATAAATGCCTCTGGAGCCCGGACCCACCCCTCCCTCGTGATGTCCCGCCGAGCGTTTGGCAGCTGCACCCTGCCCTTGTCCCGGCTAGTCCCTCTGCAGTCTTGCTCATGCAGGCAGGGGTCATGCTGGCAGCAGTCGTTGCTGGGCCCTCCCCCGACATCCGCGGTCCTCCCCGGCTCTCTGCGGCTTTCGCTCGCATGCGGCCTCCGTGCGCACGCTCCCCTCAAGCTGGGCAACGCCGCCTGAAGCTTCTGCAGCTCGAGCGAGGTAGGCGGCGGCCTGCGGGCTGGGACGAGGTCGGAGGAGAGCCGGGCGGCTGCGGTGTCGGCTGCTACGGCTTTCTGCTGCTGGGCGGCTGTGGCGGCTGCGGCGGCGCTCGGCTGCTGCGGGTGTCACGGGTCTCCCCCCCCAGCGAATGGCAAGCCCCGTGGGGCTTGACATGCGGCCCCCTCTACCATGGCTCCTCCTGGAAGAGAAAGGGACGTAGTTGAGGTTAAACCCATACCTGTGACGGCCCCTGGCCTCCCTGGATGTTTATGGTGGAATGCCCGCACCAGACGGGGGGCATGGACATCCCCTTCCCCCACCCATGAAGCGTCGGACAGGGGATACCCTTTCCACCGAATGAGGTACTGCACTCCTCCACGGCGAGTCCGGGAGTCAAGCACCTCTTGTACCTCGTACTGGGATCCGTTGACCGGTCCCGGCGTGGACTGCAACGGGGCCTTAGCAGCTAGCTTTAGTAGGCTTGCATGGAATACGGGATGTATTTTCCCCAACAAGGGGGGCAGTCGCAGGCGTACGGTTACCGGGTTAAGTACCCGTGTTATCTGGAACGGCCCTATGTATTTGGGACCCAGCTTCCTGCAGGGTACCTTCAATCGGATATATTTTGTCGACAGGTACACCCAGTCCCCCACCCGAAAGGGCCTGTGTTCCCCCCTCTTTTTGTCAGCCTGCGTTTTAACCGCAGCCTCGGCCTGCCTTAGGGCACCTTTTACTTTTTCCCATAGGTCTGTTACCCGTGTGATCCAGGTAGGTGGGGAGTGGGGGGTGACGGTCCCCTGGGGCCACTCGGGGATTGACTTACAATCACAATTGAGCCTAAAGTTGCTGTTGCTACGTGAGACAGTTGTTAAGTGAATCTGGCTTCCCCATTGACTTTGCTTGTCAAAGTCAGTTGCCAAATGCCTGAATTTTATCACATGAGCATAAGAATGCTGCAATGAACTGGGCATCTCCCAGGTAACCGTGATGTTATCAGCTAATCCTTTCAATCCGAAAACATCTCAGTGCTTTTGACACGTGCAATGCAATCTCTCCCTATTATTCTTTTATCCCAATTTGTTATCTTGATTGTCCTAGAAAAAAGAGTCCACAATACAAACTATAGTGGATCCATCATAAAATTCAATTATTTTCTGGAAGCCATTTTACAGTGGGTCAGCATTCTACCATTGTTTTGTGAAAGCAGTCAAAAAACCCCACACACTGCTAAATAAAACTTCCTTAATGATCTACATTAGTTTTGCACAATACAGTGAATTCAGATTGGAAATAACCACAGTTCCCAGCTGAAATCCTTGATTTTGCAAATCTAACATATTGGGAGATACTAGATTGGGAAAGGCTAATCTGACATCCCTAGCTCTTAATTTATCCACTGACTCCCGAAGAAGCAAAATAGGTCTCAATAACATGTTCTTAAGATTGGCCAGAGATGAGATTTCCTTCCACAGATTTTGAGAATGTGAGATTGGGGAAGGCTAGTTTAGAGATTTAGCCAAATAAATGGCATCAAAGAGGCCACCATTTAATTAAGCCAAATCTCCCACTCCCAATAAGCTATTTTAAATTAAAACCTTATGGAAGGAGAATATCTCAATACCATTAAGTCTTTAAGAATAAACATTTTTAAAAAGTCTTTTAAGAATAAACATTATTTTCTGTAGCTGTGGTAATTTTTGAAAGCTACACCTATTTCTCTGGACCGGCGGAAAAGCAAGCATTGTCCCCAGTGTCAATTAGGGAATACAAAAACATGTTTATGAGAAGTTGCTAGGAAGCCAGGAATAAAGCAACACCTTAAAAGAAGATATGAGTATCTTCCTTCGATATACATCTCAAAGACCATCAGGAGTAACAGTTAAAGTCTCTAGAAATAAAAAGACATGGCATCATTTTTCCCCGTAATGACTTGGACATCCTTGGTATCTATGATACATAATTGATCCTTTGCAAAACTAGGGTTGTGTAATCTCTGATGTTTCAACTTCATGCAATTGTATTCGTGTCGTACATCTGCAAAAGGATATAATCCACAGCTTATTGGTTGAGATAATCACAAGGTATTTTAATTAGCACAAAATATAAAGGGCAGCGGTAGCAGAAAAATACCAAGGCAAGAAGGGAAGCATATCTATAAAGAAAATTGAAAGCCAATAGGGAAAAGTCTTCTATCCCACATTTTTACAGCAGCCACTCAAAGGCAGGAGAATGGTGATGCTACTATTATTCTTTATCACTGTGATTCTGTGCTTGATACTTTCTTTTCTGAAACAGTTCAGTAAACGCAAAGACCACCCCCCAGGACCTTCTCCAATTTCCTTGATAGCAGGAAGACTGTTGGAAGGGACTTTCTTGTCAGAGAAGACATTAATAGAGGTATGTCTTTTAAAATGCTTAATCAAATAACAATACAGAGAAGGGGATCTTGACAGACTTGAACACTATCCAACAAAATGTTGCTCGATAGTGAGAAATATATTTATTTAGGCAAATACACAGATATAATATAGGTAGTACCTGGTTCAGCAGTGGTACTTCTGAAAGGGACAAGGCTGTCCCGGTTGACCACGCAACAAGCATGAGCCAGCAGTATGCTGAGTCAATGCAGTTTAGGGCTGCATCGATAGAGCTATAATATCAAAATCACACAAAGTGATAGCAATAGCACCACTTCATAGTACTTTTCAGCACTCTCTGGGTGGTTTACAGAGTCAGCATATTCCCCTCAGCAATCTGGGTCCTCATTTTACTGACCTTGGAAGAATGGATGAGTCAACCTTGAGCCAGTCATGATTGAATTCCTGACAGTGAGCAGGGGTAGCCCGCCATACTGTATTCCAACAACTGCGCCGCCATGGCTCCTGTGCCACCAATGCAGCATAGAGCATAGTGATAATCCTAATCTATGCTGCAGTGGTCAGATTGCATCTGGGATGGATGGGAAAGAATGCAAAGAAGAGCAGCAAAGATTGGCATGTTTAGAGAAGGCTAAGAGCTCTTGATATCACAGAGTAGAGGGCTGGATTCCTTCTCCTTAGCACTTGATTTGTCCCAGTGCTAGTGTAGTAATCAGTGCTCAGTCATTGCAGGGTGCAAATAATGGCCGCTGACACGCAGCAGTTTATTCTTTATATACAGTATTACAAGCAGGAAAAGGAATAACATGGCAACAGCCCAGCAAGAGCACTTCATTGGTTAATCTACTCACCAATGCTTAAGGATAGAAAGCAAGAGGCCAGAAAGAGGGAAAAGTTGGCATTGTTGGTGCGAGCTGTTATCAGACAAGCAAGGTCACACAGAGCTACGCACTTTCACATCGCTATGGTGATGTGAAGGGGGAGATAGATGCAGAGAGGAGGGGCACACGCTAGGAGGGACAGTTTTCCGATCACCACCTTTATCTGTCTCTCACCTCTACAGCTAGACTTTCAGGAATTCTCTAGCATTCTTGGAATTGGCTTGGTCTTGGAGGCTCACAGTTTCCCAACTGAAACGATGGTTAAATCTGTCCATGTGTTGTGAAATTAAGCAGTTTTCATCATATCTTCTGACCGCTAGTTGGTGTTCACAGATGTTCTTTGCCCCACTCCATGGTTGTGACTATGGGCAAGCTGTCACCCAAATTTTGATCATGTTCTCTCAGTGGGGCTGCAATGGATATAACTTTGGACCTGAGCCATCAGTCCCTTCCTTCAGTGCCATCATAACTTTGAACATTCACTGAATAAATGGTCATAAATTGTATTCTGCTGTAATATCCAATCAACATGAATATGTGTTTGACATTCATAAATTATGATTAATAGTTTATTGTAGTTGTTGAAGCATTGGCTTTTGAAATATTGAACAGATAAGAGAATTGTGGGAATAAAGATCAAAAGAGAATTTTATAGATTAAAGGCATTTGCTGATGATTTGATATTATTTTTAGAGGATCTATTGAAAGGAGCAGAAATATCAGTGGGGAAACTAAAAGAATTTGGTATACTAATAGGTTTCAGATTAATAATCAGAAGTCAAAGATGTTAACAAAAATATGTAAATAGAGAATCAAAGAAAATTAAACTAAAGGAGTTAAAACAGTTTATGTCCAGGATATGAGGGGTCTGTACATATTTTCTCAGCCCTCCTTCTGAGTTGTGCAATATACAAGTCCTCAATGGAAGGCAGGCTGGTGCCAACTGTTTTTTCTGCAGTCCTAACCCTCCATTGAAGTCTATATCTGTCCTGTTTAGTTCCTGTACCAAACCAGACAGTTATAGAAATACAAATGAGAGATTCAAGAATTCCTCGGTAGAACTGTATCAACAGTTTCTGGGGCAGTCTGAACTTTCTGAGCTGATGCAGGAGGATCCTTAGAGTAATTGTTAAATAGAAAAAAGAGTAATGGAGAGAGCATACTGCCCTGGGGGGCAGGGGAGTTGCCTGTGATAGTATGGGGGTATTTGATGCGATTTTCCCAAGTTTCATCTATTTACTCTGGGACTCTGCAATGGTCATAATATGAGACAGTTGCCAAATGTCAGAATTTTGATCTCGTGACTAAGGGGCTGCATAAGTGTGAACAACAGTCATACTGTAAGTCACTTTTTCAGTGCCATTGTAACTTCAAACGAATTTTGAAAATCAAGGACTATCTGTAGTTTGTACTACAGTTCCTTCAAATTATGCAAAAAGCTTTCCTGCTGTCATACATTAAAAAAATGCATTCCAGAGTCCATGGATCCTGGAGAATACCATCCTCAGCCACAATTCTACCTTTTTTTGCCAACATGTTTTTTTCTCTGTTGGGAAATAAAAGAGCTGTACAATAGCTGCTGCTCCTACTGTTACAATTATACTCTCAATGTCATTAGTTGATTAAAAATTATTCTTGAAAAATCACAGTTATAGTACTAGAAGTCACATAAGGCTGTTGAATAAACATTCAACTCCAAGGGTGTTGGAAAATAAAACAAGTTTTATTAAAGTTGAAAGAGGGGCACATAACTAAGGCAGAATATCAGCAAATAGCCCGAGCCTGCAAAGATGAAGTGAGGAAAGCTAAGGCTCAAAATGAACTAAGATTTGGGACAAAAGTCAAAAATAACAAAAAAAGCTTCTTTCAACATGTAAGAAATAAGAAAAAAGTTAAGGAAATGATTGGTCCATTAGTGGGAGAAAGTGGCAAGAAGGTGACAAGCAATTCTGGAGAAAGAAGAACTATTCAACTCGTTTTTGCATCCGTATTTACACAAAGGGAAAAAACAATCCAACTTATCAAAAAAGTACTGTAAAAAACAGATTAGAAACACAAGTTAAGAAGGGCAAGAAAATGGTAAGTGAGCACCTGTTCACCCTAGATGAGTTCAAATAACCAGGACCAGATGGACTACACCCCAAGGTTCTGAAGGAACTGGCAGATGTGAACTCAGAACCACTGAACTATATCTTTTAAAGATTCTGGAGCACTGGGGAACTACCAGAGGACTGGAAAAGAACTCATGTAGTTCCCATCTTCAAAAAAGGGAAAAAAATAGATCCAGGAAACTACAGACTTATCAGCCTGACCTCAATGCCTGGGAAGATCTTGGAAAAGATCTCAATCAGTGAATCAGCAAACACCCTAGAAGCAAACAAAGTTATTACCAAAATCCAACATGCTGGAATTGGGTATGTCAAGTCTATTTTTTTAACTTTTTATTAATTTTCCAATGTTACAATTATATCTTTGAAAAGCAACGTGGTATCTGAGTTACAATAATTCCATTACATACAGGTATCATTAATACAAATCTCCAACTATTACAGCCAATATTTCCTCTCTTTTTTCCCTTAATACATACTGTCTCTTGTTTAAATTAGTATACTTCTTATTCTATCCATCAGCTACTTAATAGCTTTCTTACATTTATCAATAATTTTATATATTATTTATTTTAACATTCCATCTTTTGGACCATCAATAACCTTATGAATTTTCCCAGCTTTAATTTTGCATTGATATTTAAATTAAACGTTTAATATTTATCATTTCCAAATTTTTAAATAACCCCAATGCCCTTTGTCACAATTCCGCATAACATCTAGTATTCCGAATATATATCTTATCTATCTCACTTCTATATCAACAAATTAGTAATACAATATAACATTCTTATTTTCATTATAATTTCCAAATATTATAAATTCAATAACCAAAATTTCTCCCATTTCAGCATTCTTCCTTATATCCACTTTCTCATATTTAAACTTATAATTTTTACTTATCACTACATCAAAACATGTTAATTACGTTACATCACTCTTAACATATATATATCTTAATCATCTTTATCTAACCTTTATAAACAACTCAATATTTCAATTTAACTGTTGATATTTATGCATCTAGATTTTAATTAGCCAATATTTTTCTTTATCTTCACATCATAACAATATCTCGTATTCAAAATACGGGTCTTGTCTACTTAAGTATATTCTATTTTAAACCTCCTAAATATGCCCACACTCCATTCTTCTTCAATCTTATTCTGGCTTTTTTTCTTTGCCAAATCATCTTCCATGTGCTTGCTTCAGGATCCTCAAAGATTTCTTGTATTATTGTATATATTATGTCATATTGAGATGACCATCCAGTCGCCATTTTTGGAAGGCTGAGGGGTCTGGCAGGACTACCAGATTGTCTCTTTATTTTCTCCTCTTGACATAGTTGTCCTGAATTGTTTATCTTTTCTTCCGTTTGTTTCTCTTCTTGATCTTCAAATTCCTTCTGATTTATATAGCAGGTTTTTTTCCTCCATCCATGTTGTCAGATTTTTTTCTGAATTTTCTATTGTCTGTATTTGTTGGACAGTTAGGTCTTATGTCATAGTATTTAATTGTTCATTTTTTCCTATTTTATTCTGTATAGATAGGTTTTTAGTTATAGTCAAAGTTTGAGTTTGCATATCTAAGGCTTTCTGGTTTTTCCCCCAAAAGCTCTTATTTCATCGCCAGTTTTAAGAAGACTTTGGTAAGTTTTGTAAGTTATTTTCAACATAGCAAAAATTTGTTTTTGCATTTCTTCCATAGGAAAAGTCTGTTCCTGGACTTCCATAGTGATGAGTTGAATTGAAAACTTTCACAGTCCCCCCCCCCCAGTAAATAAGAAACAGAGCTAAAACTCTCACAGCTGGTGTTCAAGGTTACCAGATAAATCTTATCTTGTTTTCTAAACTGTCAGCCAGGTCTCTTTTCTTTAAGAATAATAAATTGCAATTTCAGGTTTAGCCACAAGATGTCACCCCACTATTTAAGGAATTCCTTTAAATCTCAAAGTTATTGTAATCTTTTTTGGGGGGGATTCTTCTATTTTAAGAGGAAAACCTCAGACTTTCGAATAAAAATTAAAAGTAAAAAGTAGATAATCAAAAATCTTTTAATCCACAAGCTTTAGGACAGACATGTCAAACTCGCGATGTCACGTGACATCGCGCAACGTATCGGAGCTTTTTCGCCGTTGCTGGCAATGGGGTGGGCGTGGCTCTGGTATGATGAAACCGGCCCACGGGCCGGCAGTTTGACACCCCTGCTTTAGGAAATAAAGTTCCAATTGGGATCCATTTATTTTTTCAACGTTTTCAAAAAAAAAAGCTCCCTTGTGTATTCAATTGCCGCTGTTTTGGAGGGAGGGCTAAAATCCCCCTTCCCTCTCCACAGGGGAAAAGTACTTTAGCAGCTTATGCAGGTAATTAAGTAATTAGGATATAAGAGAGGTAGTTCTCACCCAGTCCTTCCCATGCTGCTTTGAAGTTGCTAGATGGTAAGTGTGACTTTGGCTGTTAGCAGCCTAGGGACGAGCCATATTTCTATGGCTGGTCCTTTCGTCCACCAGTTTGGAGGGAATTGCTGCTCTCCCGCGAACCAGCGAAAGCCCCTCCTTGCTGGTTGCCTCTTTGGAGCAACTTTCGGCCCTTTTCAGGGCCCCCCAGCGATGCAAAACTGAATGGGGGAGAGAGAGCAAGTCTCCCAGCTGTCCATGGTGGCCGCCTGGCAAACCGGAAGCCCCGGGTATGATCAGGGGACTGGAGGCTAAAATATCTAAGGAACAGTTGCTGGAATTGGGTATGTCAAGTCTAATGAAGAGAAGGATGAGGGGGGACATGATAGCAATGTTCCAATATCTCAGGGGCTGCCCCAAAGAAGAGGGAGTCAAGCTATTCTCCAAAGCATCTGAAGGCAGGACAAGAACCAGTGGAGGGAAACAAACCAAAGAAAGAAGCAATCTAAACGAAAGATAAATTTTCTGACAGTTAGAACAATTAATCAGTGGAACAACCTGCCTTCAGAAGTTGTGGATGCTCCAACCCTGGAAGTTTTTAAGAAGAGACTGGACAGCCATTTGTCTGAAATGGTATAGTGTTTCCTGCCAGAGCAGGGGATTGGACTAGATGACCTCCAAGGTTCCTTCCAACTTTATTATTATTATTATTATTATTATTATTATTATTATTATTATTATTATTATTATTATTATTATTATTATTATTATTATTATTATTATTAATCTTTTGCAAAAGCTGGTGTACTGTTCTATATGCAAATAAAGGGTCACACTGAATCAGTTTCTGCATAGGTTTTTATACCCTGTCCCATGCATCATGCCACATCCTTCCAATTGAAACCCAGTTGATACATTTAAATTGGTCACATGCTTTCCGATCGCCTAGCAACCATTGCAATTACCAAACCCTTCAATTATAAGATCCAAATCCCCTTTTGTTCCTGTCTTATCTTCCCTTCCTTGTCTGTGGCATGATCTGTAACATCCTGCTAAGGGTGTAGCTTATGTACAAGGTGAACTGCTACCCAAACTGAATAATTGCAATTATAAAGGATTTATATCTTCCCTTGTTTATCTACAAGAGTACCTGCTTTTCATCTAGAAGCTATGTGTGTATCAGAGTTCATGCTTTGGTTAAACATGGCTGCACTTTGGTTCATAGTTATACTTTAAAATACAAACTCTAGGCAGTTTTTATAAAGAATAAATCTTATATAAATTGAATAATATGTTATTCATAATCTATATGCTATTCTACAATAGTGTGCACTATTCAAAAAACATGCTTTGAGTCAGTGTATATAGTTCCTCTCTATTCCTTCAGCTTACTACATTTCCTTTCCTAAAAATACCTTAGCTAAGTGCCTCTATATGCCTATTCCTTTAAGCAAAAATGGAAAATTACAACATATACATTTCTTGTGTACCTCACAAGGCTGTAATTGAATTTACTGAGTTCTGGAGGAAGAAAAATACAGGAAGATGAGAAGGCAAGAGGCAGGAAACTGGAAGAGAAGATCACACATTAACCTGCAAATGTGCATAATAACATGGAAGATTTATCTTTTTCTACTTTGTACAAATTGCAGCTGGCGAAGCAATATGGGAACGTTTATTCTCTGTGGGGTGGAAATTATTATATTATAGTCTTCTCTGGATACCAGACAGTGAAAGAAGCATTAACTAAACATGCAGAAGCCTTTGCTGATCGCCCGGTTACACCATTCATGTTGAGTATCAGCAAAAAAAGTGGTAAGTTTTGTCCAACTTTGTGGATTCACTATGCTCTCCAGAGTTAGCCTCTACACATCCATGTATCTACACTCAGGTTTTAGATAAAGACATGGAATATTACAGAAGTTGAAGAGAAACATGAAATGAAAGGAAACACAGATGTTCGGTGATCAATCTGAAATGAGTTATTGCACTGAATTTGTCAAACATGTCATAAAGCGAGGTGATTGTTGGATCTTTGCTGTGACAGTTCTTTTCGTAATTTCATATAGATATAATTTATTCTTAAAAGGGAGATTATTTGGTAGCTCACGTGAGGAGCAGGATCATGAAATAGGCAGTGTTTAATACTGTGGACCAAATCAAGAAAAAGCAGAACGTTTAGGAAATTGATAAAGCATGTCTAAAAATATATGGCCAACATATGGCTCAATTTAAGTTAGGATCTTCATTCTGGNATTTTTCTAGCTTATCAAGTAGTAGGTTGTGCTCAACTTTATCAAATGCCTTACTGAAGTCCAAGTAAATTATATCCACAGCATTCCTCTAGTTCACTAACTTTGTTACCTGGTCAAAGAATACAATAAGATTTGTCTGGCATGATCTGTTTTTGACAAATCCATATTGGCTTTTGGTTATAACTTTGTTTGCCTCTAGGTGTTCGTTGATTCATTGTTTGATTATCTTTTCCAGAATCTTCCCAGGTATTAAGGTCAGGCCGATAGATTCTCTAGTCTCTCTGGCCTCTAGTTTCTTGGATCCATTTTCCCCCCTTTTTTGAAGATGGAAACTACATCAGCTCTGCTAATTCCCCAGTGCTCCAGGATCTTTGAAAGATGTGGCTCAGTGGTTCTAAGATCTTGTCTGCCAATTCCTTCAGAACCCTGGGGTGTAATCCATCTGGTCCTGGTGATTTGAACTCATCTAGAGTGGATAGGTGTTTTCTTACCATTTTCTTGCTTATTTTGACGTACTTCTAATCTATATTTTATGGTATTTTTTATAGGTTGGTGGGTTTTTCTTTTTGTATAAAGACAGATGCAAAAAAAAATTGTTAAGTAGTTTTCTCCTCACTGCTCGTCAACCTTCTTGCCATTTTCTCCCATTAATGGACTGATTATTTCCTTGACTTTTTTTTCTTGCTTTTTGACATGTTGAAAGCAGCTTCTTCTTTTTTTTACATTTTTTACTTTTGTAGCAGGTCTTAGCTCATTTTGGGCCTTAGCTTTCCTGATTTCATCTGTGCAAGTCTGGGCTGCTTGCTGATATTCTGCCTTAGGTACATGCACCTTTTATACTTGTCTTTTTTGTCTTTTAGTTTATCAGAGATTTTTTTCTGCAGCCGTGCTGGTTTATTTTGAAATCTCTTATTTTTCTGCTTCATTGGAATTGGGCTAGATTGGGCTTTTATAATTTCACTTTTCAAAGTTTTCCAAGCTTCTTGGCTTGTTTTCCCCCTGAGGATTCTCATCCATGGGATCCTTCTCAAGCTCTAAGTTTATTGAAATCAGCTCTCTTGAAATCCAAGACTTTAGTTTGACTTTTCTTTATTGCTTGAGCTTGCATAAAGTTGAATTCCAATATTGCATGGTTACCCCCCCCCCCATTCCAAGGTTCCTATAACTTCAACACCTTCTAACATTTCATCTCTGTTACAGATGAGAATTAAGAGTGAGAATTAGAGTGAGAATTAAGTCCAGAATGGCTGACCCTCTAGTTCCTTCTCTACCTTTTGGGAGAGAAAGTTGTCTGTTAGGTTTGTCAGGAATCTGTTTGATCTTCTACTAAATGCAATCTGTTTGATTTTCTACTTGGCTTTACTAGGGCTCACTAACTTTTTATTCCTAGCATTATTTATTTATTTTTAAAAAGCTCTATTAGACCAAATTGCTTTTATTACTAACATTTTCTGTTATCAGGACAGCCATTTGACCCATCAGTGTACATTACACATTTTTTTGGCAATGTGATCTGTGCTGTAGTTTTTGGACATTGTTTTTCCACTGAAGATAAGGAGTTTTTGGAATTGCTGGAATCCATGGATATTATTTCAAAATTTTTAACAAGCTTTTCCCACATCGTGAGTATTGTGGTCACTGCCCTCCTTCTTCTCTGAGTGATACAGAATTAGCCAGAACAATGGAGCCATGGGAATTACCAGAATTGTAATTTCACTGAATTATTATTTTATTTTTCATTCCCAAATTGGAAAATGTATATTATGGTTAAGCTATCTGATCAATAAGCTTAGAGTTGAATAATTTGGAATGCACATGAGGACCATTGACAGCAGATAATAGTGCAAGGTGGTAGGCACTTTACTTCCCTAAATATTTTTGGAATATAAATTGGACTGTTGGGTGGCATTATGTATTTAGAAACCTAGCCTAGGATAGAAATTCTATACATTTGTGTACTCAGTTGTTGACTTTTGTTAAAANTTGAGAAAGTAGAAGAAGGTGTGGAAATTCTTCAAAATGATATGGTAATGTCACAATATAGAGAAATGGAATTTGCTCTGAGGATTAGGGGTCTTAAGGAGGACTTACAAGAGAAACTTAAGGAAGAAATTGTTACAGCTTTGGCCCTGGTTTTGGATTGCAACCCAGAGGTGATCTGTGGAGAAATAGAAATTTTTTTAGAGTAAACTCCTGGGTTGCACATCAGAGAAACATACCTAGAGATGTGGTTGTTTACTTTACCACAAGAGTACGTCGTAATGAAATTATACAGCTTTTTTTATCAGAAGAGATTTCAAATTGCTGCACAAGATATTATATTTTTAAAAGAAATACCTTCTAAGATTTTAAGAAGAAGAAAGGATTTTACTTTTTTGGCTCAGGAGTTAAAGAGCGGCAGATGCCTTTTAGATGGGAGATTCCTTTTGGAATTGTGGTAAATTATGCAGGGACCAGATACAGATTAAATACCATTCAAAAAGCTAAAGATTTTTATTTATCGGTCCTGAACGCTGATTTATCATCATCATCGACATCTACAGCAAAAAAAGATTTGATGGAGCAACTTGTTGTGGAATTGCCTGGGGCCATGTCATCATCTGCAGGAGATCCTCAGAATCAACAAAAGTTGGGAGTGAACTCAAAGGAGCAAAGAATGACCTGTGCTGCCTTTAGGCATAAAGAGAAAGAACAACAACAAAAAGAAATTGTATCCATAACATATTCACCGACTTCAGAGCCAGTGGGAGGGGCGAGGCCAAAGAGATCTGTAACGACAGATTTGCAGGGAATGCTTAATAAGCTCCACAAGCCAAAGGATGGTTAAGTTGACGACGCTGCACGTGAATGGTTTGACTTTACCACAGAAAAGGAAGAAATTATTTTAATATTTGAAATAATATAAAAAGGATTATATGCTTGTAAGGAACTCATATTACTTTGAAAGATTCAATATTTGATAAACTTAAGATTGGGATTTTATCTTATTTCTCCAGCTTTGAAGAAGGAGGCATTGTTTTATATGCACTATATCAGCAACAACAACAAAAACAATTTTATAGGTTTTTGCATATGTTTGGAGACTGGAATGCTGTTGCTGATCCAATGAAAGATAAGAAGATTTCTTTGAAAGTATTGACTTAAGAGTGAAGAAAGTGAAGGACAAACTTAAATGTAAAATTTAAGAGAAAATTTATATAAGATGTTTTATAGATAATATTTAGATCTTTAAAAATTGTCTTGTATGTATTTTAGTTTACAGCTTAAATGTTGGAGGTGGATAGATTATATTCAGAGAAAGTATGGAATGAATAAATATCATATAGTTTTTGAGTAGATATATTGTTTTTACTTATTGTTTTAGATTAGAGTTAAAGTATGTAAATATTGATTGTATTATGTTTGTTTAGTTAAATTGTAATTTAGATATGGAATGGGATGTGCTTTAATCCTGTATTTGGTTCCGGGAAGTCCAGGGGGGCAGGGGGGAAAGGGATCTCTTATGTATAGTTATATTTTGGTATACTAGAATGGTAGTGAGATATAATGTATTTATTGAAGAAAGGAGGCTCAGTCGACCTCCAAGACCACATCTGAAAGAGGAGGAGAGAAGGAGGGGGGATGTGTAGGGTAGAGTTGTTGAGAGGGTGGAGAGGAAGAAGGAAGGAGGAGGAGGGAAGTAGGTAGGTTAAGAGAGGGTGAATGTGGTCCTGGGAGGCTGCTGAGCATCTTGGAATATGAGGTTTTTATGTTTTTTATTTTTTTATTAATGTATGCCATAATTGTATCTATTTGTTTATTTAAAAAATTAATTTAAAATTTGATTAAAAAAAAACAAAAAAAACAGAGGGATAGAATCAAGATCACCTGAAGTGTTAATACCATTTTACAATGCCTTGTAAAAGCAAAGATGATTAGGGGACTGGAGGCTAAAACATACAAGGAACAGTTGATGGAATTGGGGTGACATGATAGCAGTGTTCCAATATCTCAGGGGCTACCACAAACAAGAGGGAGTCAAACTATTCTCCAAAGCACCTGAAGGCAGGACAAGAAGGAACGGATGGAAACTAACCAAAGAGAGAAGGAACCTAGAACTAAGGAGAAACTTCTTGACTGTTAGAACAATTAACCAGTGGAACAACCTGCCTCCCAGGCCTAAAATGGCCCACCGGAAGTGCATGGATGCCACTTCCAGAAGTTCGTTCTAGGCCTTGGAGGCCCAGGCCTGCATCAAATAAGAGAACCAGTTGTTCAGGTATTTGAATGCCACCTCTGCCTGTTGCCATGGAATAACATTGCCAGCTATTTCCCCTCCTGCCATAATCTCTTGTGTAGACAATATTGACACAGTTGATTTAACTACAACAGAAACAATTAACATACTATTAGTTCACAACCAAAAGGGATCAGTGGTTGTTCCTACTCTGATCAAAAATATGATTCATATGTCCCACTTTTAGAATCACTGTCTCTAGCCCTGTTTCATCCTGATGGTTTGATTAGAGCTTCAATCTCTACAGAAAAAATGGACTATGAACCAGAAAGGGAAACACTAGGTTTGGGAAAGAAATAACAACAACAATAACAACAACAACAATAATAATAATAATAATAATATATCCATCAGTCAATTGCAAAAGGTGGCCTTGCTAGGAACAGCTTCCATCCTACGACGATATCTGTAATACCATCAAAAATCCACATCTGCCTATCCCAGGTCCTTGGTAAGGACTCGATAGGTAGACAAAAATGCCAAAACCAGTCTGAACATCTGGATGATTAATAATAATAATAATAATAATAATAATAATAATAATAATAATAATGAAAAAATGACATTTCATCTTTCTCACTGTTAACTTTAGAGCAAGGAGGATCCAAATTCTACCTATGATGAAGACAACTTGGTTCATTGCATTGGTGACATCTTTATTGCTGGGACAGACATAACTAGTAGTGTTCTGCAATGGGCATTGCTACTAATGGCAACTCATCCAGATATCCAAGGTGACAATAAAGTTGAATTTTTAGTGGGAAGTGCAATTCCTCTACAATGTCACGCTAGATAGAATATTAATATATGTATATTCCAGATTGTATAGATAGTTTCTTATCCGATTTCAGGGTTATATTCAACCTCCAGAAATGGTTGCCTTCTCAGAATAACAGTGTTGGAAGGGACCTTGGAGGTCTTCTAATCCATCCCTCACTCAGACAGTAAATCCTATACCATTTCAGACAAATGGTTGTCCAATCTCTTCTTAAAAACTTCCAGTGTTGGAACATTCACAAGTTCTGGAGGCAAGTTGTTCCATTGATTAATTGTTCTAACCGTCAGGAAATTTCTCCATAGTTCTAAGTTGCTTCTCTCCTTGATTAGTTTCCATCCGTTGCTTCTTGTCCTGCCTTCAGGTGCTTTGGAGAATAGCTTGACTCCCTTTTCTTCATGGCAAACCCTGAGCTATTGGAACACTTCTATCATATCACCCCTAGTCCTTCTTTTCATTAAACTAGACATACCCAATTCCAGCAAATGTTCTTTATATGTTTTAGCCTCCAGTCTCCTAATCATCTTTGTTGCTCTTCTCTGTACTCTTTTGAGAATCTCCACATCTTTTTTACATTGTGGGGACCAAAACTGGATGCAATATTTCAAGTGTGATCTTACCAAGGCATTATAAAAGTAGTATTTTGCGGTACACAGAAGTGAACACAATATTCCAGATGGGAAAACATGTGCATTGTTTGACTGATTTGGATCATAGATGAGATCCTCCAAGGCTGATATTCAATCAATCTTCCAACAGATGTAGGGAATAATAGGAGATCCCTAGAAATAGTAACTTCCCAGCATTCTTTGCCTCGTCTTCTCAGCTTTAACACTTCCTAAAGTCTCAGTTGTTATGGAGTGGAAGCCACAGTGAGCAATGGTTGCAGTTTGGAATGGGACAACTCTCCACAGCCAACTCGCCACGGGACAATTCATCATAGCTAACTCACCGTGGGACAACTCGTTGTGGGACAATTAAACAATTCAATTATTTAAAATAAATAACAAATATTTTAATTTTTGTCATTCACATTACATTTTGTCCCTCCTTTTACATTCTTTAATGATTCTATTCCACCATTTCTTTGATATTAATGTAACTCTTCTCCCCCAGTGAGGTGTCCTGTGGTGAGTTGGCCATGGCGAGTTGCCCCACAGCGAGATGGCTGTAACAAGATGGCCATGACAAATTGTCATAAACCCCTGCAGTTAGCCTCTTGCATCTGCTCCCTAGGCTTATCACATATTGTTGTGGCTGCAAGGAAGACTGGAACCCTCATTTCTGCAATTTCTTTTCTTTCTCCAATTTACTTACAAAGTCCAAGACTTCCAGGAGAAATAATCCCTGATTCAGATAACTGAATAGATTAGTTATGCTGGATGCAGTGATCTAGGACAGAAGCAGCTCTTTCAATACCCTGTTTTTAAAGGGGCAGTAAGAATAATATACTGTCTTGAACAAGAAAAAGAAATCTAAAAGACAAGCAACCCAGGACCTCAAACATCCTTGTATTGCTGTTTTCATGAAGGACTGAAGGAATGGCAGCATGTAAGGTCTGCAGACACAAAACAAACTTCATTAGAGGTTAAGATTTATATGATCTGAAGAAAAACCAAATTATTTAGAGCCTTCCTCAGAGTGAGATACATCCAGATCTCTGGGAGGCAGCCAATTCAGAGAATGGACTGCTAAGTGGTGGTGGTAGTAGTTTTTATACACTTATTTTTAGTTTCATCAGTGAGTGTTAATAACCCTTTCCTGCTCTCAGAATTTTATACTCCAGCTGACTAACTATTCAAAATCTCTTTAAGGGCAACCACATGAAATAATTCAGGTGGAAAGGTATCTCTCCACATTCATCTTACTTATCTTCTGAGATAATTTATAAGTTCTTCAATAAAAGTTACTTTCTTACTCTTTTTCTCAGACAAGGTCTACAAGGAGATAGAAACAGTTTTGGATCCGTCTCACTCCATCTGTTATGGAGATCGGAAGAATCTGCCCTACATCAATGCTGTGATTCATGAGATTATACGAAGCAAATACGTCACATTATTTGGACTACCAAGAAAATGTGTGAAGGATGTTTACCTCAATGGATTTCTCATTCCCAAGGTGTGAATCTTTCTGAATTCCAAATATAACAGTACAGAATAACAGAGTTGGAAGGGACATTAGAGGTCTTCTGCTCCAATTCCCCTCCTTGGACAGGACACCCTGTATCATTCTGGACAAATGACTATCCAATCTCTTCTTAAAAACCTGATGGATCACCCACAACCCCCAGTGAAAACAATTGTTGATCAATTGTTGATCAATTGTTCTCACTGTAAGGACATTTCTTAGTTTTAGCCTCCAGCCCCCTAATCATCCTTTAAGAGCTGGATCTGTATATGGATGCCCTGTTGAACTTCCACTCTTTGCTAAAACTTTGTTGGAATGCAGTGTTTAAATCAAAGTGATCCACTTGCTGCTATGCTAAGCATGTCTTTCAAGGAAGAATGTATGAATGCTGGTTTTGTCAGACTTCTGGTTTATCACACTAGGCCAACTTCCAACCCAAAGCTTTCTTCCAGTAGCTCACCTGAGAAGTTTCGATGCCTTATTATCATGGTTCTTTTAAGTATACCCAACTCAGTGGGCTCCATAACATGACAGTCAACCCATAACATAAGACCTAGGCAACACACACAAACACTCAAAGGCCAGCACTCCTTACTCACTACTCCACTCTTTCCCACTACTACTACACATCCTCCTACTGCTCTCCAACTTGCACCTTGTGAGTCCTATTACTGGAGAATATCTTTCTGCCTGTTTTAGGCTACCTCAGGCTGCTTTATTTTCACAGACAAACACACCACACTTCCCTGCCTCTCTGCTCAACTGTTATAGCGAACAGTTGCTATTCTGGCTAGGGAGAGATCTTAAAGGGACAGCAGAATTGCAGGTGCTGGCCATTTTTTAAGCAGCCTGTCCTCTAATGCTTATTTTTATTAAATGCTTAAGTCGTCTCCTTTGCAGTTTTTTTTTCATATACATGATTTAGTGAGTCACATCCCTCTTGGTAATATAGAACAGCATTCATGGTGGAAATCATTGTCTGGGCCTCGGTTTCTCCTTTTGATTATTATTTCTAGCTGATGTCTAGGTGTGAATGAGGATTACTTTTTAAACTTACGCTGTTTGCTTGCTGTTCACTTCTTTCACTATTGTGAGTATCAAACCATCAATGCTTCCTGCTTCTACAACTGTGTTGGCTCTCTTTTGTTTTGACCCATATGCATAAATGACCCTTTGTATTTGCTGTAGGCTGGGCTTCTCTCCAGGCTGTAATTCAGGCTGGGCTTCTCTCCAGGCTGTACACTTTGTGTTAGTGACTTTCATTGGGAAAGTTAGCACTACCACACAAGACTTTGAGAAATGAATTATCTCAATGAAGGATAACTTGGCTTGTTCATAGTCCCCATTTGCTTCTCAGCTGCTTCCATGAAGAGAAGAGATGGGAGTCAAAGCAAAAAGACAGATTAGTTATTTCTAAAAATAATAAATGCAGGGCAGAACTTAATAAATAAAGGGGAGGTTGCAGAAGTAGCCTGCAGATTAAGCACAGGTAGTGCTTGAAGTATTTTATTAATATTAGATTGGATTTTTATCCCACCTTTATTATAAATAACTCAATACATAATATTCTTTCCTCCTATTTTTTTCCACAACAACCCTGTGAGATGGTTTGGGTTGATAGAGAGTCATCCAGCCAGTTTTCCTGTCTTAACTGGGACTAGAACTCATAGTCTCCTGGTTTTTCCAGGCTATCACCTTAAACCACTACAAAAAACTGACTACCTGAATATACCTAAATATATACCTGAAACATGCAAGGAAAAGAAATAGAATATCCAGAAACAAATGAGATTGTCTAGAGCAGAGGTCCCCAACCCCTGGTCCATGGACCAGCACCAGTCCACGGCATGCCAGAAACAGGGCCGCTCAAACAAGGAAAGCATCCCCCATCTGCGGGATGCAGGAAGTATGCCAAACCACGCCCCCTCTGGTCCATGGAAAAACCTCTCTTCACAGAACCAGTCCCTAGTGCCCAAAAGGTTGGGGGCCACTGGTCCAGATGTTTCCATTTTTTTCTTTCTTCATTTTAGGGGGCTATGATTTTACCAGACCTGCGCTCTGTTCTCCTTGATCCTGAACAATGGGAGACGCCTGAAAAATTCAACCCCAACCATTTTTTGGACAAAGAAGGACATTTTGTCACTAAAGAAGCATTTATGCCATTTGGAGCAGGTAATATGTAGGTGTCAAGGCTGCTAACATCGGATGTTCTTGCTTGACAACATATAAAGAAGCAAACATGTTTTATTTAACCTGTGTATCACTTCTAGAGTTAAAGTCAGACAATGTTAGAAGAGAGGGGGGAAAGTATGTACTCGGGGGATAGTTAGCCATAACAATATTTCAGTACAGTATTTCCAAGGTTAGTTGTAACCAGAGGAGTTACGGGAGGGAAAGTTCACACTTCAAACTAATTGGAGAATGTGATTGATGACACTGTTAAATGAAGGAGTGAGTTATGCTTTGTTACGGGTGATTGGGGGAGGGAGAATTCAGTTTTTGGCTTCATTATGTACGTGCCGAAGCTATGTAGCAAGAAAAGGATTCTTTAAGGTAAACAAGGCCTCAAAGTTCTTTGAAAAGCTTCTTCTTTCGGAACCATGACAGTAGGTTTCTTTCTCTTTTGTAAAAAGAAAAAAAATGTGTAGGTTTCTTTTGCTTGTAAGGAAAGAGATTGCATTTGAAAGTGTGCAGGTTAAAGGGCAAAATAACATTTAGTCTATATCTACTGGGGATTTGGGGGAAGATAACTTAAGAAGCTTAATTTACCTTCCCCCAGTTGGGGGGGGGGAAGAACTGTGTAGCATGAAAACCAAAAGAAACATTTAGTGATGCAATTCTCCTGGTGTTAGATTAACTTAAGTAAAACTCAAGAATGCACACAGCTATATTAGCTCCAGTCAGTAAGTTGTGTGGTCAAATTATTTTTCCTAAGATGAGACAAAGGTCCCAGAGAGGCTCTCCAAAGAATGAGGCCCCAGTACTCCTTATCTTATGGATCCTCCACCCTTACCCCCAGAGCATCTAGCAGGGTTAAAAAAGAGCAGAAATACATCCATAGAGGGTCCAAAGGATCATTCTGCAGTGGCCTGGAACTCTATGCTTCCTCTCTATTTTTGTTTAAAAATGGTCCCAGCTTCAAGAAAAGAGAGAAAAAGGTAAGTTGATTAGGAAATGAGGGCTTCCTTGTATATTTACTACAGTTGGGGAAGGAGCATCTGATGTACCACAGTTACCACTATTAGACCTCACCATCCTGAGTCAAGGGCTGACGGTATCTGATATCCAAAGACAATGATTTAGAAGAGGACACTGGGTTGAGTCAGAGGAAAGGTTCGAGGAAGAATTAGAGGAAGCAGCTCAAATCATAGATATAAGATGGGATCCTTCTTATCCTGTATGCTGAGGTGTGGGGAAGAATGGCAACCCATTGGGGATAAAAAGAGTTCTGCAAAGCAATAAAAAATGTATGAATTACTGTTTTCAGGGAAGCTAATCCAACCATCTGCTCTTAATTATTAGAAAAGTATTTTTTGTTTGTATATTTATTATTATGCCACCTATTTCCCCTTCTATCCTATAAGGAGTCTCCCCTACAACTGCTTCCTTAAATGTAGCCCTTCTTTTCATTGTTAGAAAATAAAGGTATAGAAAACCATACATGGGATTGCTAAAACTTATGAACAGAATCGAATCGAATCGAATCGAATCGAATCGAATAGAATAGAATAGAATAGAATAGAATAGAATAGAATAGAATAGAATAGAATAGAGCTGGAAGGGACATTGGAGGTCGTCTAGTCCAGACCCCTGCTCAAGCAGAAGAAGCTATATCACCTCAGATAGGTGATTGTCTAGTCTCTTCTTAAAAAATCTCCAGTGATGGAATGCCCACTGTAAATTTATGAAACAGGTTGCTGAGATCTGTGCAGGAACGGTTAGCAGACCACGTGGCCTGCAAGCCAGACTTTCTGTCTACAGACTACTTAGTATGCATTTAAGTGAGAGAATACTGTATTCTCATTTGCTGACGCTGCCCAAAGCTGAGTGTATAAATAGGGGTGGAGCAATGCTTGTTAGTTTCTGTTTTGACCTTCAATAAAGAAATACTTGTTTTCTACTGCTGCCTCTTCAATGCTGAACCAAGCAGAAAACAGAACATTGGCGACGAAGGTGGGATTGTGCTGCCGCAATTCGAAGAGCTGAGTCACTACGGGGGAAAGGCCTAGCAAGTGCTTGGTTGGAATGGCGTTCCACCCCCCCTCACTCTATCCTGCCAGTACGGAAACACTGGAGGAGAGTGCTTCCAAAGATCCGCCCTGGAAATCCCACGGAAGCTTGCGCAGCACGAGGCATTGAAAAGGCTGCGAAAAACTCACCATGGCGAAGATCGGAAAACTCTCTGAATTCGACATTGCTCATCCAGAGAGGTAGAGCTCCCACGTTGCGAGAGTTGAAAACTACCTGCGAGTTAACCAAGTTCGACACGATGGATTGAAGGCCGCGATGCTGCTGTGTGTTTGCGGTCAAGCAACATTCGACATCGCAGAGAACTTGGTTGCACCAGCGCCGCTTGAATCCATTGCGTACGCAGAACTTAAGAAGATGCTCAAAGAACATTTTGAGCCCAAGCTTTCAGTCATCGCTTGGTGGCATGCTTTCAAACAGCGAGACCAGTGTCCCAGCGAGTCCGCTGCTGACTTCATAGCCGCTCTTTGCCAAGCAGCACGGCAATGCGAATTTAAAGATCTTGAAGAAAGGCTGCGGGACCGTTTAGTTTGTGGTCTAAGGAGCTGAGAACTGCAACAGAAGATCTTTGCTAAAGAGACTATCTCATTTCAAGATGCATTGAGGGACATAACGACTGAAGCAGCAGCAGGCGGGGCTGTTAAGGCCTTGCGGCTCTCCAAGAACCCTCCTTGCACCGAGGCCATCCACCAAGAGGATGCCGAGTTGAAGACTCCAAATTGGACCACGAAGTCAATCGGTTACAGCAACCTCCAGAAAGAAGGCCTCAAAAGCAACCTGACAAGGCAGTTTCTTTCTCTCATTGCATTGGGTGTGGAGGCCGTCACAAACGGGCTGACTGCCGGTTCCACACAGCAACTTGCTGGGTGTGTGGCAAGAAAGGCAACATTGCTGCCGTTTGTTTGAGTCACAGGAAAGAACATTCATCAGAAGAGTTGCCTCGGAAAGGTACCAGGGTCCCCAGTCAAAACAGGGTGGGCTATTGCATGAGTAGAAGAAGCGTGTTTAGGACAGGCGCCCATCGCCCACTAAAGGAAAAGTTGCACCTCAAAATCAAGTTGCAAGTGGTTCCTTCTGACATGGAGTTGGACACGGATTCAGCTCTATTGATAATCTCCCAAAGGACACTTCAGCAGATTTGTAGTCAAAGCGGCAAACGAGTTACGCTCAGGCCTTCGAACCTCGTTTTAACCGACTTCCAAAACTCCCGGATTAACGTCAAGGGGGAGGCCACACGGGGTGCAGTTCAGGAATTTCGAGGGTCCCTTGGAAGTCGTAGTTGTTGAGGGCAACTGCACTAGCTTAAATGGACTTGATTGGTTTGATGCTTTGAGAATTCAAGTGATGGGGTTAAATAGCTTGCAAACGTCGAGCCTTTCGGCGGTGTGTAAAGAGTTTGCTGATGTCTTCAGCTCAGAGTTAGGGGCATACAAAGGGCCTCCAATTGCACTACGGTTAGATCCTTCAATAGCAATGATAAGAATTAAGCCTCGTCGGGTGCCTTTTGCCTTAAAGCAGAGAATCAATGCAGAGCTGGACAAGCGGTTGCAACAAGGCATCTTAGAGCCGGTGGACAGCAGTCCATGGGAAACTCCCATTGTAATGCCACTTAAGTCTAACAGAGAAGTCTGCATTTGTGCTGACTATAAATGCATGTTAAACAAAGCTCTCCAGCAGCACTCCTATCCGATGCCTGTAGTCAGCCACATTTTGGCATCTCTACAGGGAGGTCACATTTTCGCCAAATTAGATTTGGCCCAGGCCTATCAGCAGCTGCCGGTGGATGACGCCACGGCTGAGGCCCAAACTATTGTAACCCACAGGGGAGCCTTCAAGGTGCGACGGTTACAGTTCGGGGTTAATGTAGCCCCGGGCATTTTTCAAAGTGTAATGGAGCGCACGCTCCGCAACATTCCGGGTGTATGCCCATATTTCGATGATGTCCTCATAGCTGGGGAATCAGTTGAAAACCTCGCTGACAGGCTCCGGGCCATCTTGCAGCATTTCCGCGAAGCGGGGCTGAAGTGCAAACAGGAGAAATGCAAAATTGGAGTCACTTCCACAGAATTCCTGAGATTTTGTATAGATGCCGAAGACATTCATCCTGCTGAATCCAAGCTCAAAGCACAGTCACCCATGCTCTTGTCACCTCCCGCCTGGACTACTGCAATGCTCTCTACATGGGGCTCCCCTTGAGGAGCACTCGGAGGCTCCAGTTAGTCCAGAATGCAGCCGCACGGGCGGTGTTGGGAGGGACTCGTCGCTCCCATGTAACGCCGTTACTGCGCGAGCTGCACTGGCTGCCGGTGGCTTTCCGGGTGCGNATGGCATCGGACCTGGCTATCTCCGAGACCGCCTTCTGCCTCAGATTACCTCTCATCGGCCGATATGCTCCCACAGAGTGGGTCTCCTCAGGGTGCCGTCAGCCAGACAGTGCCGGCTGGCGACCCCCAGGGGGAGGGCCTTCTCGGTGGGAGCTCCCACCCTATGGAACGAACTACCCCCAGAGATCCGGGTGATCCCTGATCTCCCTTCCTTCCGCCGCACCCTCAAGACATGGTTATTTAAGCTGGCAGGACTGGCCTAAGGGTTATTTTTTAGCTGGGTTTTATAACAATTTTTAAAAAATAACAAAGGCCTAATAATATTTCATTTTAATTAACATTTTAACTTTAGTATTTTTTGTATTTATGTATTTGTTTTTAAAAGGCTGTAAGCCGCCCTGAGTCCGTAGGGAGAAGGGCGGGGTAAAAATATAAATAATAAATAAATAAATAAATAAATTCAGCAGGCACCCAGTCCCAAGACGAAGGGAGAGCTTCAGGCCTTCCTGGGACTCCTTAATTTCTATCATGCTTTCCTCCCCCACAAGGCCGCAGTGGCAGAGCCGTTACACTGGCTCTTGGACAAGAAGGCCCCATGGAAGTGGACGAGTATCCACGAGAGGAGTTTTGCAGCAGTTAAAGCATTTTGTCATCAAATGCGGTGTTGGCTCATTTCAATGAGCAGTTGCCAATCAGCATCATGTGTGATGCATCCCCGTATGGGATCGGAGCTGTGTTAAGTCATCTCAGTGCTGATGGGACACAAGTCCCTATAGCCTATTACTCCAGGACTCTTTCTGCTGCAGAACGCAATTACGCACAAATAGATAGGGAAGCATTGGCCATTGTGGCGGGTATTAAAAAGTTTCATGACTTTTTGTATGGCTGCCATTTCATGGTCTTCACTGACCACAAGCCACTCCTGGGGTTGTTCACTATGAACAAGCAGATACCCCAGATTATCTCTCCTAGAATGTTGAGGTGGTCAATATTCTTACCTGCTTATGATTATTGTCTGGTTCAGAAACTGGGTAAAGAAATGGGCCACACAGACAGCCTTAGTAGGTTGCCTCTACAGCTATTAGAGTCAAATCCTGATCCAGCTAACCACATCCTGGCTATTCAGGATTTGCCGGAGCCTCCCCTTAATGCAGGGGATGTTGCTGCTGAAACAGCTTCAGACAACACGCTGAGCTGCGTGTTGAACTGTGTGCTCACAGGATGGCTGGAAACATGTCCTGGCCCTAACTTTCAGAGTTTCTGGAGAAGGAAGCATGAATTATCCACTTATAAGTGTTGTATCTTGTGGGGCAGTAGGGTAGTAATCCCGACCTCACTGAGGGCTAGAATCCTTGATTCTCTGCATGAGGGACATCCGGGAATAGTCCAAATGAAGGCACTCACGCGCAGCTATCTTTGGTGGCCTGGGCTCGATAAAGATATCAAGGCCCAGGTCCAAAGGTGCCTCATTTGCCAACAGTCAAGGCCAGAAATGCCACATGCTCCTGTGCACAGATGGGAGACCACATATACTCATTGGTCAAGGATTCATATTGATTTTGCTGGCTTCTTTCAGAGGCAACTCTTCCTCATTGTTGTGGACAGTCACTCCAAGTGGCTAGAGGTCATTCCAGTGTCCACTATGACTACTGCCAGGATCATCCAGGTTCTGCGCAGCATCTTTGCAACACATGGGCTCCCAGATGTCATAGTCTCAGACAATGGGGCTCAATTTACTTCTGCTGAGTTTCAGTCCTTCTTAAGGGTGAATATGATTAGACATGCCACTTCAGCTCCTTTTCAACTGGCCTCTAACGGCCAAGCGGAACGCCTGGTTAGAACAACCAAGGAATCCTTGAAGAGATCACAAATGGCAATTGGCATCACAGGTTGACAGATTTCCTACTTTGCAAATGCACTATACCAGTGGTTCTCAACCTGTGGGTCGGGACCCCATTTGGGGTCGATCGACCATTTCACGGGGGTCGCCAAGCAAGGCTGTCCGCCATTTTTTTTGTCCGCCATTTTTTTTGTCCGCCATTTCCCCCCCTTTTCCGGTGGGTGCCTTACCTCCCTTGGGCTGGGCCAGCTGGTGGTCGGCCTGCTCCATCTCTGCCGCTTGTCAGCTACGCCTCGGCCAGCGCAGCGGGCGGAACCACGCATGCATGGCGCTCCCGGGCAGGGAAAGTCCTCGACTTACGACCGGTTGGGTAGTCCTCGACTTACGACCGGTTTAGTCCTCGACTTACGACCGGTTGGGGTCGCGGCATTAAAAAGGTTGAGAACCATTGCACTACACCCTGCACTTCTACGGGCAAGAGCCCAGCTGAATTAAGATGGGGGCGCCGATTGATCACAAAGATGGATCGCTTAAACCCTGATAGGGTTGCATCACAGGTGCCGCAGCCTAAGGCACCAAGGCAATTGCAAGTGGGTGATCCAGTGTGGACGCGCAACTATGGACAAGAGGCACTGTGGGTGGGAGCTGTGGTTTGCAAGGTGTCAGGGCCGGTCTCAGACGAAGTGGCCCTAGAAGACGATCGCGTGCTTTGCAGGCACATTGACCAACTGTGATGGAGGTTACCACACCACTCTTCCACTCCTGACTCTGCTCTCGGGGGGGGAGGAGGAACATGATTGCGATCGTGCATCTGAGTCTCTCAGCGAAATTGGGACCTTGCGATCGCCGAATGGGGTTTTTACCAACGAGGCTGCTCCTAACTCAGGCACTGTGCCCATGGGACATTGCTCTCAATTGGCTTTTCATGCCGATCCGTTGGATTCTAGTTCACCGCGGAACTCTGGCTCAGGCCTACCGGAACAGGCCAGCCACAAGGAAATGGACAAAGGCTCGGGTCTACCGGAACAGGCCAGCCTTCATGAATTGGCTCTATCCGTGTCGGACGGGTAGTTTCTCCTTAATTCCAGGTTGCTTCTCTCTTTGATCAGTTTCCAACCATTGTTTCTTGTCCTTCCTTCTGATGCTTTGGTGAACAATCTGGCCCCCTCTGCATTGTGGCAGCCCCTCAGATACTGGAACACTGCTATCATGTCTCCCCTATTTCTTCTTTTCTTTAGACTAGCCAAACTGAAGTCCTGTAGCCATTCTTTGTATGTTTTCATCTCCAGACCTTTGATCATCTTAGTTGCTCTTCTCTGAATTTTTTCCAAACTCTCAACATCTTTTTTGTAACATGGTGACCAAAATTCGCTGCAGTATTCCACGTGTAGCCTAACTAGGGTTTTATAAAGCAGTAATAATACTTCGCGTGATCTTGATTCTATACCTCTGTTTATACAACCCAGGATTGTATTAGATTTTTTGGTTGCTGATTTGTGAAAAATAAAAGTAATGCATCTGCTGAAGCATGTTAAAATGTGGATAAAGCCTCCTTCCTCTTTCTTCAGGCAGAAGTGCTAGTCTCGGTTAGGGATTTCTCCTGACAGGGTATGAAAGAGGAACCAGATCCTGGAAAAGTCTCAGCCTAAGATTCTACATTGAGGCAAGAAAAAACAAATGCACAGGTATAGGTACCTTGCTCAATAGTAGTAACTGTGAGAGGGATCTCGGAGTCCTAGTGGACAATCACTTAAATATAAGCTGCAGCTTCCAAAAAAGCCAACACAGTGCTAGGCTGCATTAACAGAGGGATAGAATCAAGATCATGCAAAGTGTTAATACCACTTTACAATGCCTTGGTAAGGCAACACTTGGAATACTGTATCACGTTTTGGTCACCACCATGTAAAAAAGATGTTGAGATTCTAGAAGGAGTACAGAGAAGAACAACAAACATGATTAGGGGATTGGAGGCTAAAACATATAAGGAACAGTTGTAGAATTAGGTATGTCTAATTTAATGAAGAGAAGGACGAGGGGGGACATGATAGCAGTGTTCCAATATCTCAGGGGATGCCACAAAGAAGAGGGAGTCAAGCTATTCTACAAAGCACCTGAAGGCAGGACAAGAAGCAATGGATGGAAACTAACCAAAGAGAGAAGCAACCTAGAACTAAGGAGAAACTTCCTGACCATTAGAACAATTAACCAGTGGAACAACCTTCCTCAAATAGCTGTGAATGCTCCAGCACTGGAAGTTTTTAAGAAGAGATTGGACAGACATTTGTCTGAAATGGTATAGGGTCTCCTGCCTGAGCAGGGGGTTGGCCTAGATCACCTCCAAGATCCCTTCCAACTACTACTACTACTACTACTACTACTACTACTACTACTACTACTACTACTACTACTACTACTACTTCTTCTTCTTCTTCTTCTTCTTCTTCTTCTTCTTCTTCTTCTTCTTCTTCTTCTTCTTCTTCTTCTTATTATTATTATTATTATTATTATTATTATTATTATTATTATTATTATTATTATTATTATTATTATTATTATTATTATTATATAGTTCTGTCATGTCCACTATTCTAATGAATGTTAATGAGTAAATGAGTAAAAAAGAGAACAGTGGCTACAAAAATGGTTACTAATATAGAATTGCACTAATCAGTTCCTGCTGGTGTCTTCCCATCAACATCTAATTTCCACAATAGAAACAGAAGTTGGACTAGGTAAGCCTTTGGTTTGAACTGATACATCTTTGTTTTATGAAATTTATTATAAGTATCCACTCAGGCAGACTCTATTCTGTTAATTAGTATTGGCTTAGTGAATGAAGGAGGCCTTGCTCCACCACTTTGAGATACCCTTTTTAGATTGTTGTTAAATGTCATAAATGGTCAATGAATAGGCAGTAAAGGTTGCCACTACTGTTTTTGTGTTTTTATTTTATCTTCACTGTAGGTGCTCGGAGCTGCTTGGGGGAACTCTTTGCAAGGATTCAGGTCTTCATTATGTTCACCAGCCTACTGAGGGCATTTAGGTTGCAACCCCCAGAAGGAGTGGAGAAACTCAGTGAAGAACCAGTACTAGGAATAACTCTGCATCCCTTTCCTTTTAAGATCTGTGCTGTTCCTCGCTCCAGAACGCCATAGAAGGGGAAAATGACTAAATGTTTATTTAGTTCTACAGATCTTATGTCAGCGCTGCGACAACTAAAAGCTGTAGCCATGATACCTTTTGCCTTCATTGTTTTTTTTTGTTGTTGTTTGGAAATTTCAGATGGAGAAGGGGGAGGGGGCAATGCTTGAGCTGTTTCACTTAGCCACAACAATTGCAACTGTGTGAGAATCAAGGTCAATGCTAGAAAAAGTTTGGCAGGTTGAAAAGTTGGGAGGAGAACCCACGTTTTAGAATAATTGGTGAATGTGATTTATGACAGCCTTTCTGGGATGGGAATTTCAACTTGTTACTTTGTAGCTGGTGGGAGGGAACTTTAGTCTTGGGTTCACCTATGTAAGTGCCAATACTTTGTTTCCTTATAAAATGTTCTTTGAAGAAGAAATCTTTAGCTTGAAGTTCTTTTAATTGGTTTAATCTATCGGAATCATGACATTAACCCAAAACTCAAACTTATCTTAAAATTCATGAGGTCCTGAGCTCTGGTTGCCTACCCAAAGCCTTGGGAGGACGACAAAGACTCAGGGAAGAATCCAAGATGGAGAAAAAGGAGGAACCTGTCACCAGCACTGTGACCACAGCTGCTACATCAGCGGATGGAGTGCAGGCCATTGCACCAATAGAGAGTGTGGTTTTGGAAACTCCAGCGGCAGGGGTGAGACCAAAGGCATGGGAGCCCATCTGGTCATTGGAATGGGCCCTGCCTAGCAGAGACTCTTGGCATTCAGAGGCAGCCCAACAGAAAAAGAATTCTACAAAGGCCACTGAAGCTGAATTTCCACTGACTACCTCCCACGAGTCGCGCTCTTCTGATCGAAGAGGTACTAAGTGTGTGGCACCTTTGGATGAGTCGGGTGAGTGGAAATACCTGACAGCAATTCAAAGCCAGTCAGTCAAGTGTTTGAGGGAGAAATATGAAGGACTGGACGTGGGAAGCAGGGAGCAGGTCACCCGTCAATTATTGGTCAGTAAGCGGGATGACAGACGCCCCTGAGATCATTCCCAGTCCAGGAAGAGTCCCAGTCCCATAGCTGGAGCCCGGGCCACCTCCCCACATCTGAAGCCACCAGCTTTAACTTCAAGTTCAGTGCAGAGGTGAAGTCCGGATCGTCACCAGCAATGTGCTAGCTCCAACCTCCATTGGCAGCCACTGAACCCTAACCACCATTGACATCGTGACAGCCCTGAGCATTTAGAATGGTATGTTAGCCCTGAACAGCGCTGCTTCTATATGAGCCCTGACTGGCACCCATGTCACCTTAGCCCGGACTGCCATCGGCACAGGGAGAGCCTCGGTCATTATCGATATTCCGGTAACCCCGACAGGGATCTGTGTCGGGCTAGCCCAGATTGTCATCAACACCAGTCCAGTCCAGACTGTCACCATTACCAACGTAACCCCGAGCCTCACCATTGACGACTCAGTCCTGACCACCATCAACACTGTTACAACAGCCCAGGGCCAATGCTAAGGTTTGATCATGTAGGAGGAATCCAATGTGATCTAATACAACAGTATGGATGGCTGCACACTTTATTGGACAGGCAGAAACCCATAACAGTTCCTTCTTTTAAACCCAAGTTTGATGGGGACCCTGAAAAGCTAACCTTCTTTTTGAACCAAGTGTGCTCCTACATGAACTGAAATGCCAATGCCTATCTGGACCCTGATGCAATAGTCGATGTCATAGCAGCAAACCTAGAGGGGAGGCATCGGAATGGCTAAATAGCTTGAACAATGAGCAAGCACCTAAAATATGGGACTACAACCTATTCATCCAAGGATTAAGAGCCAGATTCGAGGATGAATCCATAGCTCTACAGGCAGAGAAGGACATTCATGAAGTAAAACAGGGAGGTAGACCAGCAAAGGAATATGTGCATGAATTCCAGAGGGTGGCAAGTAGAATTGAGTGGTGGCCAGAGCGATCCCTGGTTCACCATTTCAAGAATGACCTGGACCCCAATTTGTTCCAAGCCTGACCATCTACAGGAGTGATATTGGGTGGCAATGAAGATGGACATTGAGGTGACCCGCTAAAAGAAGCTATCGATTCCTGGACATGGACCAATGCCAGACCAGACTAAGTGACCACCTGCCAGATGAACTCCAGTGACTGGAATGGAGGAACCTTCAAAACCACCTTCGGGCCCACCGATCAAATGTTTTAGGTGTGGTCAACCGGTCACCAGGCAGCAGCTTGTCCTGTCCCATTCCCGCAGCAGAAAAGTGGCTCAGCCCCGCTGGAAAAGAGAAAGAGAAGCCAGCCATCTACCAGAGAGAAATCAAATTGGATCGCTCAGGAACCAATTGCCCAAGTCACCTCACCTACTCAAGAGAAGGTCGAGACCCCAGCCGACCTGGCCACTGCACTGGCTCCTTATGACAGTGATGACGAGGGGGAGAACGACCGATGGTGAGTCAACCTATTCCACCTTTTTGCCTGTCTGCCAAACTTATAGTTCCTAAGACAGGTGCTCAAATGAAATTACGGTTGTTGGTAGATTCAGGGTACTCACGATGCCTTATCAGCCTTCCAGTTGCTCTCAAACTAGACATTCGGGTGAGGCTACTCTCCAACTCCATGAAATTTGAACAGGCAGATGGATCTTTAATGGGAGAAACCTTAATCACCCACCTAACAGTACCGGTGCAGCTGGAAGTAGGTGAACATTGGGAGTTCATCCGATTTGTGGGGGCTCCAAAAATGACTGAAGCAGTGATTCTAGGTCTAGCTTGGTTAGACAAGTGGAAACATTTTATATGATGGGAGAAGGGGATGAGAATCCTGAGATTGCCCATAGGGCCATCTCCCCCCGTCCGTCCCATGACATTAGTAGAGAAACAAAACCACCACCCAAAACGATAAAGATAGCAACTATTCCCCTGCCAGGATAGCCGCTCATTCCCAGAGAATATTGAGACTTAGCAGAGGTGTAAGTGAAAAGGAATGTGATGTCCCGCCATCCCACAGACCAAATGACTGCGCCATTGAGATTTTACCGGGAGCCAAGCTGCCAAAACCAAAGATGTATGCCATGACCCCCCTTCAAGGTGGAGGAAATGCGGCAGTACATCGACAAGAATTTGGCCAGAGGGTTCATTGAGTCTACCAAATCCAAAGTAGCAACCCCGGTATTGTTCAAAGAAAAGAAAGATGGGTCGCTCAGGCTCTGCGTAGACTTTAAAGGCCTCAACAGTGTGTGTGGAAAATATGTACCCCTTCCCCTAATGAAGGACTTATTAACCTATCTGGCAAAGGGATGGATTTTCATCAAATTAGACCTAAGAGAGGTGTACTACCGCATGAGAATAAGAGAAGGCAATGAATGGAAAACTACTTTTAACAGCCCTTTGGGTAGATCAGTTTAGAGTTATGCCATTTGGATTACAAGGAGCTCCTGCTGTGTTCATGCAACTGATTAACCAGGTGCTACACGATCATTTCTACAAGGGCGTTTTGGTGTATCTTGATGACATCTTAATCTATACAAAGACTTTGATAGAACATGTAACCTTAGTGCGAGAGGCACTGAAAAAACTCCTAAACACTAAGCTCTATGTCAAACTTTCAAAGTTTGGATTATTTAGGCTATAGAATTTCCAGCAAAGGCATTGAGATGGATCCAGCTAAAGTGAAAGCTGTAATTGAATGGTAACCTCCAAAAACTCGAGAGTAACTACAGAGTTTCCTAAGATTTGCTAACTTCTACTGTCAATTCATCCCTTCATTTGATGAAATTGCTTTGCCCCTGACAGAACTGTTAAAAACTGGCAAAGAAGTGGGGAAGCCGCGACCTGGTCAGCCACTACATTGATCTATGGAATGCCAAACCGCTTTTGAAAACTTAAAAAGACGATTTGCTGCTGAGCCAATTTTAACGCACCCCTACCCAGAGGAACCATTCGTAATTCAAGCTTATGCTAGTGATGTGGCTGTAGGGGGAGTACTCTTACAAAAAAGTTATGAGGGGATTTTATTTGTTGTTAGTTGCGAAGTTGTGTCAGACCCATCACAACCCCATGGACAACGTTCCTCCAGGTCTTCCTGTCCTCTACCATCTTCTGGAGTCTATTTAAGCTCAAGCCTACTGCTTCAGTGACTCCATCCAGCCACCTCATTCTCTGTCATCCCCTTATTCTATTGCCCTCAATCTTTACCAGCATTAGGCTCTTCTCCAGTGAGTCCTTCCTTCTCATTAGGTGGCCAAAGTATTTGAGTTTCAACTTCAGGATCTGGCCTTCTAAAGAGCAGTCAGGGTTGATCTCCTCTAGGACTGACTGGTTTGAATGCCTTGCAGTCCAGGGGACTCAATAGAGTCTTCTCCAGCACCATAGTTCAAAGGCCTCAATTCTTTGGCACTCAGCCTTTCTTATGGTCCAACTTTCACAGCCATACATTGCAACTGGGAAAACCATGGCCTTGACTCTACGCACTTTTGTTGACAGGGTGATGTCTCTGCTTTTTAGTATGCTGTCTAGATTTGCCATAGCTTTCCTCCCCAGGAGCAAGCGTCTTTTAATTTCTTGGCTGCAGTCCCCATCTGTGCTGATCTTGGATCCTAGGAAAATAAAATCTGTCACTACTTCCATTTCTTCCCCATCTATTTGCCAGGAATTGAGAGGGCCGGATGCCATGATCTTGGTTTTCTTAATGTTGAGTTTCAAGCCAACCTTTGCACTCTCCTTCTTCACTCGCATCAAGAGGCTCTTTAGTTCCTCTTCACTTTCTGCCATAGAGTGGTATCATCTGCATATCTTAGGTTGTTGATATTTCTCCCGGCAATCTTAATTCCAACTTTTGATTCATCTAACCATGCCTTTCTCATGATGTGCTCTGCATATAAGTTAAATAGGCAGGGTGATAGTATACAGCCTTGCCAGACCCCCTTTCCCAATTTTGAACCAATCAGTGGTTCCGTGTCCAGTTCTCACTGTTGCTTCTTGACCCACGTATAGGTTTCTCAAGAGACAAATAAGATGGTCTGGTACTCCCATCTCTTTTTATAGCCCTGTGCTTATAATTTAAAAATGTTCACTGACACAGAGCGGAGATGGGCCATTTGGGAGAAAGAAGCCTTTGTGAACAGATGGGCTTTACTGGCATGGCGTCATTTCCTAGAAGGGAGCAAGGTGCCTTTTGAAGTATGGACTGATCACACAAACTTAGAGGCATTGAAAACTCCTCGTAAACTATCTCCCAAACAAGTACACTGGGCGCAATATTTTAATCATTTTAATTTCATCCTTAAGTACATACTGGGTGGGAAGAATTTCTTGGCTGATGCCCTGTTCAGATTACCCCAATATAAAAGCCAGTGTGAGCAGGTCATTGATTCCATTATGTCCACACCACAAGTTATGTCTCAGATAACCCCACAGAGACCCCAATCTGTATAAACTCCTAACCCTGATCATCCTTTAACAAAGAAGTGAAAACAATAACTGATTAATAATCAATGGTTTAAAGACAATCAAACCATCCTTACCCATAGGGATGGGTTAGCTTGGAAAGGCGGAAAATTATATTTGCCTAATTCACTCAAACTCCAAGTGCTCCAACACAGCCATGATGTAAAACAGGCTGGCCACTTTGGTTACTTGCAAACACTGCATTTAATTCACAGGTAATTTTGGTGGCCAGGCTTAAAGAAAGATGTGGAGAACTATGTAAAAAGCTGCACAGTCTGTGCTAACATGAAAAGAATTCCAAGGAATCCCCTGGACTATTGCAGCCTGTTGTGGATCCTTCCCAACCATGGGAAGAGATAGCTATGGACTTTATCATCGAGTTACCTGAAAGTAGAGGAAATACGGTAATATGGACTGTGATTGATCTTTTTTCAAAGCAGGCTCATTATATCATCTGCTCCAGCCTCCCATCTGCCCAGAAATTGGCTAAAATGTTCCTTAAACATATTTACAAGCTACATGGCATGCCAAAGCATGTAATGTCTGATGGGGGGGTGCAATTTACGGCTAAATTCTGGAGAAACTTTCTAAAAATAATTGGCTCTCTGCAAGGACTGTCATTGGCTTTTCACCCGTGTACGAATGGGGCGGCTGAAAAAGCGAACACAATGGTGGAGCAATATCTTAGGTGCTATGTAGATTATCAACAACTGAACTGGACTGACCTCCTCCCTTTTGCTGAAGTAGCTTACAACAACACTGTCCACAGTAGCACTGGATTTATGCCTTTTAAGATCGCCACGGGAAGGGATTTCATCCCGATGTCTGAATATCCCCAAGAACCACCTGCCTCTCAGACTTTAGATCAATGGATGTCAGCTTGGAAGGAAGTGTGGGACAATGCAAAGAAAGCTTTGAAAAAAGCCTCAGAAACATACAAAAACAAGCTGATAAGAGAAGAGCACCCCAAAGATCTTTTCGTGTGGGGGAAAAGGTTTATCTGTCCACAAAGTATTTAAGACAGGTTTTGCCTAGCAAAAAATTGGGGCTAAAATACCTGGACCATTTCCCCATAGTGCAAATTTTAAATCCAGTTACTGTAGAATTAAAACTCCCTCGATTCTTGGGGAAGATCCACCCAGTATTTCACTGCAGCTTGTTGAAACCTTTCGGAGAATCGACTCTAAGGCCCCCTCCTAAGAAAGCCCCTGGTCCCCTTGTGGTGGCTGGAGGCACTCATTACGAAGTGAAGTGTATTCTCGATGCTAGATTGTATAAAGGAAAATTGCAATACTTGGTGCAGTGGAAGGGCTATCCATTGTCAGAGGCTACTTGTGTAAAGTGTACTGATGTTAAAGCTGATAGACATATTTGTAAATTTTATGATAAACATCAGAACAAACCAAGGGGAAATCCTTAACTTATGGTTTTGTTTGATTTGCAGGACTTCTTTCTGCTAAGGGGGGCCAGATGTCAGCACTGCAACAACTAAAAGCTGTAGCCATGATACCTTTTGCCTTCATTTTTTGTTGTTGTTGTTTGGAAATTTCAGATGGAGAAGGGGGGAGGGGGAAATGCTTGAGCTGTTTCAGTTAGCCACAATAATTGCAGCTGTGTGAGAATCAAGGTCAAAGCTAGAAAAGGTTTTGGCGGGCTGAGAAGTTGGGAGGAGAGCCTGCGTTTTAGAATAATTGGTGAATGTGATTTATGACAGTCTTTCTGTGGTGGGAATTGCAACTTGTTACTTTGTAGGTGGTGGGAGGGAACTTTAGTCTTGGGTTCACCTTGGGTTCACCTTCTGCCACAGATTCCCTCCCATAGACCGGTACGCTCCCACAGAGCGGGCCTCCTCAGGGTGCCGTCGGCCAAGCAGTGTAGGCTGGCGACCCCCAGGGGGAGGGCCTTCTCTGTGGGTGCCCCCACCCTCTGGAACGAACTACCCCCCGAGATCCGGATGATTCCGGATCTCCTTACTTTCCACCGCGCCCTCAAG
>NW_015387344.1:296903-298356 GCF_001527695.2 Protobothrops mucrosquamatus | reverse complement strand
TCTATTTTCCTGGCCTCTTCCTCCCTCAGCCAAAACTCAGGGCTCTGGGCCTCCCTGTGCTATACATATTTTTTAAAAGAAAAAATAAAATAAAAGATTACTATCTTTTTTTAGTCTCATTAAGGAATCTCACTTTAACCATCATATGAAACAAAATGAACACAGTATTCCTTGGGAATTGAGGCCAGAATTGGAGTCATAGGTTGACATAGTTGTGAAATTTGATTTCTCATTACTACATCATATAAATATGTGACTGATTTCCTGCCAACTTCCCCACTGATTTGCTTGTGGGAAGCTGGCAGGTAATGTTGGAAATCACAATCGTGTGAAAACAGGGACACTGCAAGAGCTTTAACTTCAATGACCCATTGAATGAAGTACCATTCATTCGGCACTGTCACAACTTCACGCAATCACTTAATGAAAGGTCCAAACCTGAGAACAACCTGTGGGATCATAATGTAATTTATGGGGCAACTATATGACATTTAAATACCAACACTGATTCCTCCTTCAGTGGATCCATTTGCAAATATGCTAATCTTGACTGCATGAAGCTACTTGCACTGCAAATTCTACCTGTTCAGTTAGCTTATAATTCAGCAGGTAGATTTGGATAATCAGTAAATGGCCTGAGGTAGCACACAGCTGCACAACATACCTAATTAAGCTCATTACTGACATTACTCATTTTCTGGCTCTCCAAAATACACTGAACCATACGATAATGAATCTGCTGGAGTGGGGAGACCACCCTCAGTCACAAAAGCTCCCTGGAGAAATGTGGGGTGGTTCATCTCTCTGAGCTGGAAGTGGGGAAACCAGGCATCTGTGGCATCACCTGCCAGGGGGACTTTCAGCCAAGGAAGCTGTTACAAAAAAGGCAGGTATAAATCTGACGAAGGCAAATAAAGGTCTTTAGTTAATTTATTATGAGGCTGAGGCTTCTGCCTGCTGCTGAGGTATTTTTATCAGCTTAGTCTCCTTGAAACCAAGCTCACAAGAGAAAAAAAATGGGCTCTTATGTTTGTGGTGTTTTACTTTCAATGGGGAATGTTAATATCACCTACTTACTTTGGGTTCTTTCATGAGGGGAATGACAATACGTTAATAAAGGGAATTAATGCTGCAGCATCCATGTTTGCGTCTCACTGTGAAATACAACTGTGCCTGTCCTGATCCTGCATCTCTGGCCAGAGACCAAAGTGGGAGCAACATCAGAGCCAAGAAAACCTCCCTCTTATTGGATTTCTGGCAGAAGGAAGCAAGATGGCTTCCCTCTTGTGCATCAGAAGCCAGAGGACATAAGGACCCCTGGCTTCTTCCCCCAGGAAGAGGGGCCAGGTTGTACGAGGGAGGCCTTTCCAGCCAGAGGGTTTCTCTCCTCCTCCATCTTGGCCATGCTGCCTCCCAGAGGGCTGAGGAAATGGGAGCAGCTCCTCAGCTGGAG
>NW_015387344.1:280423-296745 GCF_001527695.2 Protobothrops mucrosquamatus | reverse complement strand
AAAGTTGGAAGGGACCTTGGAGGTCATCTAGTCGAACCCCCTGCTCAGGCAGGAAACCCTATATCAGGGGTAGGCAACCTTGGCTCTTTTATGACTCGTGGACTTCAACTCCCAGAATTCCTGAGCCAGCATGGCTCAGCTTGGCAACCTCTCCCTTTCCCCTCAGCATGGCTGGCTCAGGAATTCTGGGAGTTGAAGTCCACGAGTCATAAAAGGGCCAAGGTTGCCTACCTCTGCCCTATACCATTTCGGACAAATGGCTGTCCAGTCTCTTCTTAAAAACTTCCAGTGTTGGAGCATTCACCGCTTCTGGAGGCAGGTTGTTCCACTGGTTAATTGTGGAACAATTCATATAAACTATTCCTACAAACACTCTCTTTATGATCTAATAAACCGGTAACTCCTTTTCCATAAATACCATCAAATTCATGAAATGCACTACTAAATATTTATCCTGCTTATTTAAAACGTTTTTGTCATTGAAACTAACTTTAACAGAATTCCTGGAATAGTTTAATCCACATAACCCCTTTTTTTAAAAAAAAAAAAAGAAAAAGAAAAATGCCTTTTGCAGCTCCTCTAGTTACAAAAGGAGTATAATTGTTTACAAACAGAGAAATTGAAAAGCATGGAGGTTGAAGCATTAATTTTCCAAATTTAATATTTTTCTTTCTTATAATCATTGCTTTAAATGAGTAGTATACTGTAGGCCCTTAATTACCATTCCCTTTCTCTCTGATGTGCATACTCATTTCTGTTGCAGATCATATTTGTATTCTGCCCTTGAGTTTGCCTTGGTGTGATGTGGCGATACCTCTCTTGCAGAGTGCCAGCAGGAATGAAGTGGTGGAAGTGCTAGATAAGAAGAACAGAGGGGAATGGAGAAGGCCACGTGCTAGTGATTAAAGGGGCTGCTGCAGTGCAGGTGGGGAAAGAGGCTGTGGGGTGCGAGTGAACACAGGAAGGTGCTGGTAGGTGCGTGCATGTACGCGTGGGAACACAGGGAGGTCAGGAAAGGAGGTACAATCTTTCCTGCTAGCTTCCTCCATTGACTTTTCTTTTCACAGGCTGGCAGGGAATGTTGGAAATTAATAATAATAATAATAATAATAATAATAATAATAATAATAATAATAATAATAATAATAATAATAATAATAATAATAATAGTAATAATAAAGTTGGAAGGGACCTTGGAGGTCATCTAGTCCAACCCCCTGCTTAGGCAGGAAACCCTATACCATTTCAGACAAATGGCTGTCCAGTCTCTTCTTAAAAACTTCCGGTGTTGGAGCATTCACCGCTTCTGGAGGCAGGTTGTTCCACTGGTTAATTGTTCTGACTGTCAGGAAGTTTCTCCTTAGTTCTAGGTTGCTTCTCTCTTTGGTCAGTTTCCATCTGTTGGAGAATAGCTTGACTCCCTCTTCTTTGTGGCAGCCCCTGAGATATTGGAATACTGCTATCATGTCCCCCCTCGTCCTTCTCTTCATTAAACTAGACATACCCAATTCTAGAAGCCGTTCCTTGTATGTTTTAGCTCCAGTCCCCTAATCATCTTTGTTGCTCTTCTCTGTACTCTTTCTAGAGTCTCAACATCTTTTTTACATTGTGGTGACCAAAACTGAATGCAGTATTCCAAGTGTGGCCTTACCAAGGCATCTTATGTCTGTTTGCTTATTTCATGAGGGATTTATTATAATCCCTCACTACAGCAGACTCTATTCCTGTTATTTGGTAGGGGTTACTGAATGAAATACCTTTTTTAGATTGTTGCCAAGTGTAGTAAGCGGTCATTGAGTAGACAATAAAGGTTCAGTACTCTGTTTATAAATGTGGATGATATATAATATTTATATACTATTATATAGTATGTAATATAATGAGGAAACAAGCAAACGTGGAGGATTAACAACTAGGCTAAAGGCTAATCCATATAGAGTGTCACTACCATCTACAGTATTTAGTTGCTAATGTTCGCTAAAATGGATTACATGAAGCTAGAGTTAATAACAAACTGGGAGGTGAAAAACTGCTGTGTCATCATTGCAATGGAAAGTTTGTTAAAACATTCCGTCCTGGATAGTGCCGTTAGCTTGGGTGGATTTTCAACATTTCGGCTTATTTTCTTTTGAGAGCGCATCAGATTTTCATTTTTTTTTAATGTGTGCCAGTGTGTTCACAGAAAAAAGTGACAATAAAGCCTCTCTTCTCCTCTCCTCTCCTCTCCCCTCCCCTCCCCTCCCCTCCCATCAAATTCTCCCTTTTGCTTGTGGGTAATCTTTAATTGGGCAAGACAGTGCATTGTAGAGCAACAATTTTTGACCCACGGTACTTCAAATGAGCTAATTTACAGAATGTGTCCAAAATATGGAATGCATGATTCCTGTAGAACTAAAATTTTATAAAGTATTTTATGTCATAAAAATAATCCTAAACTTTTTATGACATTAATGCAATATGACATAAAACATTTCCTGTGGTCGACTCCTGGACTCTAATGTCAGTGCAAAAGACCAGGTCCACATGTGAAGGTCCAATTAAACTGATTTATTACTAAAAAGCCTAAGCCCAGGAGTCTTCTCAATTAATGGTCAGCAACTGTTTAGAGTTAGCTAAGGGTCAACAGAGTTCAATGGGGGGTTGGACATAATCCTCATGTGGCTACGTAGGGATTCTTGGGTGATCCTTCTTTTAACTCCACCCCCAGGCTCTGCCACTCTTTCTCTTACAGTTACTTTCAAGGTAAATAAATCTCTGAATATCTTCCTCAATGTTTAAGAACTTTTTTCAGTGAAGGCAGTACATTAGAATCTCTGCCATTTTTGAAGGCATTGTGGAATCTGATGAGGAAACATGTCTGAAATGATGATCGAAAGGGTTATGGGACATCTAGTTTAATACATATTTTTAAAGGACCCCAATTCTTTTCAAGCCTCATTAAGACATCTCACCTTCAGAATTAATTGTAGCAGCAAAATTAATACAGGTAGTTTTGTCATCTGATGGCCATTTTTACTCAAATTACCATTGTTAAGTCATAAAGTATGATGTCACTTGATCACATTGCTTAGCGACAGCAATCCCACATGACCATGATGTATGATTTCCTGCCAGCTTCTCCACTGACTTTGCTTGTGAGAAGCCAGCAGGGAATGTTGGAACTTGCAGTGACATGACTGCAGGGACACTGCAACAGCTGGAACTTTGAGCACCATTCATTCCATGCTGTTGTAACTTTGAACGGTCATTGAATGAATGGTCCTATCCTGAGAACTACTTGTAGAATCATAAACAATGTAGTTTGCAGCACAGCTATATGGCCCTTAAATACCAAAGTTGCTTCCTCCTTCAATGAGAGATATGTGAAGACTTAGCAGATCCATTTGCATATATGCTAATCTTGGTTAGTGTTGAACCTGCATGAGGTTAGTTGCAACTTCTTAGCACAGTGGTTCTCAACCTTTTGGTCGGGACCCCATTTGGGGTCGATCAACCATTTCATGGGGGTCGCCAAGCAAGGCTGTCCGCCATTTTTTTTGTCCGCCATTTTTCCCTTTTCCAGCGGGTGCCTTACCTCCCTTGGGCTGGGCCAGCTGGTGGGCGGCCTGCTCCGTCTCTGCTGCTTGCTAGCTACGCCTCGGCCGGCGCAGGGGGCAGAACCACGCATGTGCGGCGCTCCTGGGCAGGGAAAGTCCTCGACTTACGACCGATTGGATAGTCCTCGACTTACGACCGGTTTAGTCCTCGACTTACGACCGGTTGGGGTCGCGACATTAAAAAGGTTGAGAACCACTGTTTTAGCATGATATATTTATACCCAAAATTTCTTAGCTTTTTCAGAAATGCATTATAAAATTTACCTTCACGTTTGTCACATTTTTAACATTGATTTGAGGTACCTTTATACATTTTTGATAGTTTCTCTTGTGTCTTGTATGATCAATACATCATTTTATTAAAAAAATATCTTATAACTCTAGTAAATTTTATTCCATTTACCCATATTCTTTCCCATGCATCTATCTGTATATTATAACCAAAATTGGTAGCCCATATCATACAATCCTTAACATGTTGATTTTCAGTTTCAAACCCTAACAAAAGTTTACACATTTTTGCAATTACACATTCACTATTTGTACGTAACTCATTTTCAAATTTCATTTTATATTTTTCAATTCCAATTGCATTAAATCTTTCTTTTAATTGTCCCTATGAAAACAATTGAAGACTATGTCTTTCTGTAGTCAGTTGTTCTCTTCATCTTAAGTTCATCATCTTCCTGTAATAATAAATCTTGATATGTTATCCATTTCTTTCTATCTGTTGTTTCTCTTCTATAAAATGCTTTCTGTGCTGAGACCGATAAATGCATCATCAGGCACAACTTTGTGTTTGTGTTTGTGTTTATTCCATAATCTTGGTATGATAATGATTTTTAAAATCTACATAATGATTTTTAAAGTCCACATTAACTTTATTGTACTATAAAAATCCATGTCAACCAAACCTCAGGTTATATTCTTCCAATTTTAACATTCTTCTTTTTCCATGTTTGTCATATAATGCTCAATTTCCCAGCTACAGCAGAATCTTTTCAAGCTCTTCACTAAGGTCTAACTTTATTTACTTGTTTGTTTGTAACCTACCTTTGTTAATTTTATTTTATTTTATTTATCACATTTATTGGTTGCTCATCTTACCATAGGGTAACTCTGGTATTTTTTATAAATTACTTATGGTAGCAAACATACTTAATACCCCTTCCTCTATTTATTTCCCTCACAATCCATACAGAGATATTCGGCTTTTGTCCTCAAGAATTCCCATGCCATTCTCCTCTGCCATCTACAGTGTGTCTGAATGGGGCAGTAATTTACATAGTCAATGTCCTGTGCTATGAATCTGCTTCAGGAACATTGATGTACATGGCTGCTACTCTTGGTTTTTCTATTGGAGATCCTGATTCCTTGACCACACTTTGACTCCTAACCCTTCTCTTCATGGAAGCAGCTGAGAGTCAAATGAGCAGGATGAGCTAGACAAATTTATCCCCTATAGGGATAGTTTGTTTCCCCAAAAGACTTGTGTAGTAGGGTTTATTCTCCATTTTTAAAAAAATGCCCTATAACCAATTATGCCCTTAGCAAATTACAACATTTCACTACAGCACTCACCTTTTCATCTACATTAGGTCTGAATAAATTTTTAAAGCATTTGCCCTGATAGGGAGAATTCTGAGTCATGTTCTTTCATTATCTGAATCAACATGCATTGCTGTTTCTTTGCTGTCTGATGTATTACCAATCTTCAATCTATACTTGGCTCTCCTCTTATCCAATGTCATCTGTACTATTTGAGTCACATCTTTCTGAATACAGCTAAGCATGTAAGAAGTGGTGAAGTTTTAAGATTTTTTTTAATCTTATGTTGTTATTTAATAACTCAAAGTGAGAAAAATGGATTTGCACATATGCACTTGAGCACATATTGAGCTTAATATTCTTACAGAGACATAATCTTTAGGGGTATCTGCTTGCCTAGCTCAGCAGACTGTAGACTGGGGAAAAATGGACTTTTTAATTATGACAAGACATGATAACTACTCTAAGCCATGGGTGTTTGCTCATAGCTGAAATACAAGCAGCACTTACTTTGTTGGATGCTATTTATCTTTTTTTTGTATTATGATAAAGAATTCTATTCTATTCTATATGTAGATTATTTGGGTCCTATTGATAAGCATACATAGATCCATATGGAAAGGATCTGTCTATAGACTGAATATAAAACTGACTAGTAAAATGGTTTGATTATACAAAGAAAATAATATTTCCCTAAAATTGATCACACAAGTTGAGACACCTGATCCCTAATATTATAAGCCATAACCAAAAACATGACAAAAAGATTGTTAAGCAACAACCATAAAACAGAATATCCATCTTTGTACCATTGGCAACACAGCTGTGCATAATCCACTCTTTCAACCATCCCATCTGACCAGGTACTCATGCAACTCTCTCCTCCAATACAGTAGAAGACAAGTCCTAAAAGAGACCAGGCTGTCTTAAGAACTGCAGGACTAGATTTTGCCAGTACCAATGTTTTATTATGTTTCCGACACAAACAGCATTTTATGCCCTGGCTTCAACGAAGAGAGAAAACATTTGTGCAATTGGCCAGCAAACTGCAGACATGTTGCAGGTGCTTCAGGTAAGGCTTTCAGAGGTGCTGGGCGGGAATACACATACTGGGAAAGGAGTAGAACAGCTGGAGGCAATACGTTTGCAGCGGCTTGTGAAACCTCAGGAGATTAGTCTGGAGAGATAGCCGCAGGTGGGTGGAGGAAGACAACAGAACATGATTTTTGGAAGCAGAAGAAAAAAAAACCATGAACGAACATGACAGCTGACGAGCTGCTGAAGGAGGTGTAATTGGAGTAGACAGTCTGTAATCCAACTGCCATACAATAAATTGAAAAGAAGCAAGGGGCAAGATAGAGCATGCTGGCTGAGGTCAGACAAAGCAGGGAACAAGAACAGGTATCCACAAGGCCAGCTGCAAATTTTGCTCCCAACAATGGTAAACAAGGTAAAAGAATCCCTGCGGATTGTGCTCCGCTAGTTGTTGCCGACTATAGGGGGCAGCCTTCGTCTCCATTTGGAGGCCATTGAGCCAACGCTGTCCAAAGACATTTCCACGGTCATATGGCCAGCATGACATCATGGAGTGCTGTTCACTTCTCACTGAAGTGGTACCATCCCAGCAATGAAAGGCAGTTTAAATCTTTCCAACTTAGCAGACCCAAGTGAGGCTTTGCTTGCTCAGACCATTGCTAATGATGAAACCCTGAGCTTGCTTGTAGAGTCAACATCTTGCATTCTACTTTGCTGAACTCTTAGGCTTTCTATTGCTTCTTGGAGCTTGGCTCTAAGTCCATGACCTAGCGGGAAATCACATTTCTGGCTCTTTGAAGACCTCCATCCCAAGATTTCAATGTTAGACAGAAGAGGGTCCAACATTTCTCTTCATATTCTCTTCATCTGCAGCAAGTGTTATCGATCAGTATCGGAGGAGGCATAGAACATCAGAAATGAGGTCAGGATTAAGCTCTGTTCCCGATTCTATCCAGAGAGCAGCATTAGAAATGCATCGAGGCAATCCAAAAATGACCCAAATATGTGAAGGGAGATTGAATGAGTTGAGAACAAGGAGAAAGTCGAGGAAGTTGTGTGTCAGTTGAGTTGATGAGACCCTCCAAGTGACAGTCAGAGGTTGAAAAAACAAGAATGTATGTGGTGATGCAAGCCAAAATGAATGGCAAGAATAGGGGAAAGTGCAGTGAATGATATTTGATTTTCTTTCCTTTTACCCTGTTTCTATTTTCTTTGGCTTACTGTTATCTCTCTTTTTGTGCACATTTTGAAATATGGCTCAACTCCAAAGGGAATATCATATAGGGCAGGGCTTTTCAACCTTTTCACCCATTGTACCACTTTTAGGATATGGCAACATCCAAGTACCACCAGCAAGGTGATGACCCCCCCCAAAAAAGGAAAAAAGTAATAAAGTACAGGTAGTCCTTGACTTACAACAGTTCGCTTAGTGACTGTTTGAAGTTACAATGGCACTGAAAAAAATGCCCCCCAAGCCACAGCTGAGCAAGACACCTGCCTGCCCACCCAGCAGCGCTCTTCCTCCTGTCTGAGGTTTCCATTGTTGTGAGCATTTCTGTTGAGGATTGGCAGTGGGGGTGGGGTGAGGGAGTGTTTGGTTTTTATCCCCCCCCCCCGTCTGCTGGGTGGTTGCAGCAGGTTTTGGTCACTTCACATGACCCTGGGACACTGTGACCGTCATAAATATGAATCAGTTGCCAAGCATCTGAATGTAAATCACAAGACCCTGGAGATGCTGCAACATTCCAGCTGATCGGCGCTTCTTCTGGGCTCAGCAGAAGCGCCAGGATGAGCACCGAGCTCCAGCTGGAGCCTGGCGCTGATCCTGGCACTTCCGCTGAGCCCTGACAGCCCTGCAGCTCCAGCCGTCTCTCGCTCAGGCTTGTGCGGTGCTGCCACCGGTACAGCTCATTCCCCTCCCCCGCTACTTTTCTAGGATGGTCGCGTACCGCCTGCCAGGTGCCAATGTACCACAGGTGGTACCCGTACCACTGGTTGAAAAGCCCTGATATAGGGTATACCTGACTGTACAAGGTGTATATTTATAACCTCACACCTGAAACCAATTCAGAACAGGGTAGAACTTCTTGAAACTGATAATGATTTGGAAACGATTCCCATTCCCTCAACTTACTTAACCTCATAAACTATGAGTCAGCTGAGATTGCCTTATGGGTAATTGTGGCAGCACCTGAACTAGTCTGGGACTATAATTCCTATTTGTTTTCCCAAAGAAGTGACTAATATCCCTTTAACCCTTGATCTAAGGGAGTATTGGGATGGCTTAATTTCCTCATTAGTCCCTTCTCATTGGTCAGGTGGGCGGCAGTTGCCACTACAGGTAGCCAATGTGTAAAACCTATGTTTATATTGCCAAGAGTGGGTACAAAAATGACCACACTCAAGGTGTGCTGGGAGGTGGCTTTCAACACCTGGAAAGCCAACCTTGAAACAGAACTATGTGAAGATGAATTGAAATAGAAGGAGACAGGAAGATGTGCAGATATGAAGGACCCCCTTTGTTGTTTGCCCCTATTATGATTGATTGTTATATGGAAGAGCACAAATCTTGTAAGGCAGGCAATTCACACCCAAGCCTATTATGGTTTTTTGACTGAGTTTTTTCTCTCCTTCTGGTGGCTGGAACCTAAATTCTCTCAGCAGGCTGGTGAACACAATGAAAATCTCAATCTTTGCAAGGAGTTCCCCCAGACAGACCCGAGCTCCTGCAGAGAAAATAAAAGTAGGAAATCAGTAGTAACCCAATCTTTGCTAGGAGTTCCCCAACAAACATGAACTCCTGCACAGAAAATACACGAAAGGTGGGAATCAGTAATAATTTGTTCCTTCTGTTCTTTAAAAAGGGAAAAAAAATGCCTCAAGCATAGATAAGAAATAATTCAGCATATAGAAGCGGTAGAACTTAGTTTATTGGAAGATTGGTGAGGAAGAATTGGATTGTGGTCTATACCCTTTTACTTTAGGTGCATAGTAAATAGAACTTTATATTTCTATGTAATGGTAGTGTGCATAATAGAAAATTAAGCAAGTATTTATTTTAGTCACTAAAGGGTTTTTCTGAGGTTATACTTTGTTCTGTCCTGTCATTGGCAGGACATCTGCGTGGTGTAAGTTGATTTTCTCATCAGTCTAAAAACCTTAAAATGGCTCTAAAATGGTCTCACCTTCACCTGATATAAACAAATATTCTTTAATGTTCATGGTCTTATTTTTGGCAGAACTAAACAAAGCATTCTAAGCACAAGATAAGATGAACTTTTCTTGTCTCAATTCCAGGGACAAGAGAACATCAAAAACAGATGTGAGTAATGGTGGTTCAGAGATTATATAACTCCTTTTTCACAATTCTGCAGTCCTTATATGGCAGTGATGGTGAACCTTTTAGAGACCAAGTGCCCAAACTGCAACCCAAAACCCACTTATTTATTGCCAGGTGCCAGGTGGGCATGGCCCACTGGATGGGCGTGGCTGTGGTGGTCATGGCAGATTGGATGGGTGTGGCCAAGGTGGGCATAATCACCTCAATGTTGCTCATGGGGAGGGACGCCTTTGGGGGCCGGACAGGGTTGGGGGAGATCCAGGGGGTCTCTGGCAGGTGGGCAGGAGACTTGTCCTGCCGGGTGAGGTAAGGCAAGGCGAGGCAGGGCGGGGGTGCCATTGTCACAGGGCAAGGTGAGGCAGGGGCGGCTGCTGCCTGACACCATCGGCCCCTGCACACAGAGGCCAGCGAGCGCATGGGTGCTGGGATGCATCCAGCCATGTGGGACCTCAGCGAGTTAGCGGGCGGCTGGTTGAAGAGGGACAGTTGCCATCTCCGGGGCATGGCGCGTGTGCCCACAGAGAGGGCTCTGAGTGCCGCCTCTGGCACGCGTGCCATAGGTTCGCCACCACTGTTATATGGGATAGAGTCGGGGCAACTGGATGGAGTTGAGCATTTACAGGCCAGAGGCCCTTCCTGACACCTATGTGGAGTTTGCAGCAGATATTTTTTCTTTGCTCCCCAGAAGAGAAACATCTTCCTCTATCTAGGATTGAACTCTAAATCTTCTAAGTGAGAGCTCACAATATTCACGAATAGCCACCATGCTACTTGCTCAGAGATTATATAACCTAATTTTTAAAAAAATCCCGTGGGGTGAAACTTTAAAGCAGACTTAACTGGCAGCCTGCAGCATATTTGCTGACTTTAAAGGGGTCTCTCTGCCACCATTTCTTTGAAGTTCTCTGACTATCAGAAGGGGTATAAGATTGTTCTTTATATTATTGTATTCTCAAATATTAATTGATCACAAGTTCTGTTGTATTTCTTAATATTCTTCAGTGCTCTTTGATTTCTGTCTCAGGTTATATTATGTTATTTTGCCTTGAAATAATGCCTTCCTTATCTACTCATATTGGTGCGATCACTACTTCTGAATTCAAAAGACCCAACCTTGCTGAGTTGGGGACAGAGCATTACAGAGGTCTGACACATTTTGGAACGTGTTTTATCATTTATGATTTCTAATAGAAATATTTTGGTTAGCTAAGTTTTAGTTAACATTTCAGTCTGGAGTCCCTACAACAAAAGTGGTTAGAATTACCTCTATTCATTATTGAACACCTGAAGTTAATATCAGATAGGGACAGTGAATCCCTTTTAGAATTCTTATGCTACACTAATCTTCATTACCATTGACCCAGTTAACTGCTCTGAGAAAAACAACCTTAATTGTATCTATCATTTTTTCAAATCCCCAGGTGACATGGAATAATTTTTTTCTTTCCTTTTTAAACCCAGTCCCAACTCTAACTAAATATTACCTGCTCCAAAGGGAAGAAATGCATCTTTGCGCACAAAATTTCCTTCCTTGTCCAAAAAATGATTGGGGTTGAACTCGTCGGGTGTCTCCCAATGTTCAGGATCAAAGAGAACAGAACGCAGGTCTGGGGTGAGAATGGCTCCCTATAAAAAAAGAAGAAAATGACTGGTGTTTTTTCCCCCCCCATTTTTCATTCTGAATGCGGTAACATTCCTCCAAATGAGATGATAGACAATTTGAAGGTTGTCAACTCACAATTCCTACCTGAAGAACCAGTGATATCTGTGGCCAATTACACACATTCCTAGATGGGGAAGCTTTGGTGATGGCCATTCACACTTCCCTTTGTCATACCCCATTTGGATTTTGCAACATATCCTGTGTGGTACTGCGCCTGAACATTGGTAAGTTGCAGCTGGTCCAGAATACAGTGGCACAAACAGTTTTAGGAGCATCACGATATGCCCATGTTATAACATTGCTCCACGAGTTGCTCTGGCTACCGATAGGAATCTGGGTGCAATTCAAGATTTTTGGATACACAGCACAAGTTATGTCTGCTCATTTAACTATATCCGGTGGGTGCTGGGTGCCTTCGATGAAACACTGTCATTTAATGGGACCCAGAATACATGCCTTCTCTGTTGTGGGGCTTGGAACAGCTTTATATCCAAGATTCAAATGCCCCCGATGCCATTACCCCTTAAAAGGGTCTTAAAGTCCTGGGACATTGAGGCAAGAATATTAAGTAAGTCTGACCTGTGAAATTTGAGTAAGAAATGTAAATTTGTAATACTTTTGGTGCCCTGTATGTTATCTGTTATTTTACTCCTGCGCCTGAACATTTGTAAGTTGCAGCTGGTCCAGAATACAGTGGCACAAACTGTTTTAGGTGCATCATGATATGCCCATATTATAAGATTGCTCCATGAGCCATCATATGCTTGACCTTCACATTTGCTAGCTGTCAGTCTGCCATGAACTATGAGGGGGGGATCCAGATGGGAGGGGCGAAAGCTACCTACTCATCGTACCAGACAATCTATTGACATTCAAGTTATACCGGTGTGGGATTTGAACAAAAGTCGCTAATATCCAGTGCTGACATTTCAGGTCTTTCTCAGCAATTCTCAAACCTCTGAATCCAAATTTTGGATTTATAAGTTTTATGATATAGTACATTTTCTGATGATATAATAAATCAGAATCAGACCAATTTATTCTGCAGTAAGAACTTTTGACTTGGTAATAAAAGTTTTGAGACTTGGGTAATAAAGTTTCTAGGGAAATATATAACAAATAGAGGTTTGTTTATTGTCCAAAATCCCTTAAGTATTTGGGGGGGGGGGAAATGTGCCAAATTGGAGTGGGGTTGGTTCTTTCAGTCAAAAATCACCCGATGAGCCCAGAAGAAATCACATGATTGGGGAGGGCCAATAGAAAAAAAGAAGGGGAGTGATTCAGGTTTTGGCGGGAAAATGTATGGGTGTCTCTGTGAGGGAGTTGGCAGGAGTTCTGGAGGAGCATGTTAACTCAGGCAAGGTCAAAAATTATTTAGTTAGAATTACTTTGGGATTTTTTTTTGGGGGGGGGATATTTAAACTTCTTGGGCTACCTTTAAAAAAGTTGATTTTTGTTTAAATCCTGTAATTGACTGGTAGCCTTCTAGAGCGTGTGTCAGTTTGAGCTACTGACTCTTCAAAATTTCTCTTTAGCTTCATAGAAATATAGAAAACTGACGGCAGAAAAAGACCTTTGAGGTTTTTTGTTTGTTTATTTATTGTTTTAATTATTGTTCTTAATAATTATTTTATTTTTGTTATTTTTAATTTTAATTATTATTTATTATTTTTATATTTTTATTTTATTTTTGTCAGATGATGGGCATGGATTTATCCCAATCACATTTAAACGTTCATGCTTTCCTTCTTTATTTAGTCAGCTCCAGGACAGGTTGAGGATGGCCCTTTGGTCTTCCCACGGTTCCCCAGAGGGTTGATGGGGAAGGGAAAAACTGCTTTACAACAAAAAGGTTAAAAGGTTAAAATATATAAGGAATGGTTGCTGGAATTGGGTATGTCTAGTTTAATGAAGAGAAGGACTAGGGGTGACATGATAGCAGTCTTCCAATATCTCAGGGGCTGCCACAAAGAAGAGGGAGTCAAGCTATTCTCCAAAGCACCTGAAGGCAGGATAAGAAGCAATGGATGGAAACTAATCAAAGAGAGAAGCAACCTAGAACTTTGGAGAAATTGCCTGACTTTTCGAACATTTAATCAATGAAACAACCTGCCTCCAAAAGTTGTGAATGTTCCAACACTGGAAGTTTTTAAGAAGAGACTGGACAACCATTTGTCTGAAGTGGTATAGGGTTCTAACAGTCAGGAAATTTCTCCAATGTTCTAGGTAGGGGGTTGGACTAGAAGACCTCCAAGTCCCTTCCAATTCTATTACTATTATTACTACTATTAAAAGAGAGCAGCAGCAAAGAAGGCTAATTTTCAAGCCACTCTTCACCCTCAGATATGAGTTACTTCAGAACCAAAATACCTCAGAGAGATGGGCTGATTTGATCCCGAGAGTCTCTTCTTTATTATACAAGTAAATGTATTTGATTGGCTATTGTAAACTATATAACTCAGATTAATCATACTAATAGATGGTTGAAAATACCCAAGCATTTTATCTCAAAACCAATTTTTTTTATTTGCTAGGTAGCCTATGTTCCTTCTCATGAAATGAGAAAAAAAATTCTTACATGAAGATGCAGCCCTCCAGAAATTCAGTAAGTTAACTACTTTACCTTGGGAATGAGAAAATTATCCACATAGACATCTTTCACACATTGTCTTGGTAAGCCAAATAATAAGATAAATTTGTTTCGCATGATCTCATGAATCACAGCATTGGTGTAGGGCACTTTCTTCCGATCTTGATAACAGATTGAGTGAGATGAACCCAAAGCTTCTTTTATTTCTTTGTGGACTTTATCTGAGGAAAGGAGTAAGAAAGGTAGTTTTAATGAATGCCTTGCAATTTGTCTTGGAAAATAAATGAGACAAATATTGGGGGGAAATTTTCCATCTGAAAAAAAAATCATTATGATTGGTGTTTGAAAAGCATGAATTGTAAATAATTTGCATGAAAATGGCAATGAAACAAATTAAAATAAATGCTATTTTTTAGTGTTCTTTCCTTTGATGAAAGGAATTCACAAATGTTGCAAGAATGTCAAAAACGTAAGCTTGTACTGTATATCAATATGAAAATAATCATAACAAAATTAAGAAAAATGAAACGAACAATTGCTAGTTATAGATAAAGGCAAAGAACCTGGAGCAGGTAAATTAATTTTGTGCATGTTAGCAGAATGTTTACTATTTATATATGTATTTATATAAACAATTTATATGGCTTTCCATCTCAAGAAATTAAATAGAAATTGTAGGCAAAACACAACAGATGAAATCAACTAACTAAAAAGAAATTGATTGATGGATTGTTTATGCGCCGTCAAACTGATGGTGACTGTTAATGACCATATAAACAGATTTTATTCATGATGATCTGTCCCTAACCTGGTCCATTAGGTCTTCCAATGAAACACCCATCACCAATGTAACTGAGTCCATCCACCTTACTGCTAGTCTTCCCCTTCTCTTTCCTTCCACTTTTCTCAGCATTAGACTGTCCCCAAAGAGCTAGATCAATGCATAATGTGTATAATAATTAAACCCTGGTCATTTGTGCCTCAAGTAAGAATGCTGGTTTAATTTATCCAATTATCCATTTGTTTCCTTTCTTGGCTGTCCATGGTATATTCAAGAGTCTTCTCCAAGTTCAAAAGCAGCAATACTGTTGTGTGATCAGCATAGTTCAGGTTATTGATATTTCTTCCTCCAATTTTAAAACCACGTCCTTCATCTTCCAACCTGGCTTCCCTTAATATATATTCTGCACATAGTTTGAATAAATAAATAAAGATTATATAAGCTTGTCTCATCTTTTTGCCAGCATTATCTTCTGTCCATGCTTTGTTTTCCAGACCTGTAATACTGTAGGTTGTGCATAAGGACAATGAAATATTCTGGGATTCTGATTTTTCTAAAAACATAGTGACTTTTTAAAAAAATATATTTTATTGATTTTTTTAAACATAATCACCTTAATATTTGGTAAACAGCGTGTTGTCTAGGTTTATATTTAAAAAAACAATCAATAACAATTAGTTTCTATAATTTTATAATCCACATAGTAGCTTTGCTTGATTTTCTCTTCTTCCAATAATATTCTTACAATTCTTACTATTTTGATAAATGACAATTAAATATAAACATTTTTCTAATATTTTTGCAAATAATAACCACATCAGTATGAAGATTCTTTTCTGATTGATCATCTTGATTGCATCATCATAGATCCTGTTTACAAAATTCTTATTTAAATTTATTTTCCCCACAATATTCAAAAAATTCTTACTCGTTAAGATTTTCTCAAAGTTAATTACACTTAAGTATTTAAATCTTTTTCCTCATACAGACCATCCCAACACTTTTACATTTCTCATATCTTAAAAAAAAGAAAACAAAAAAAAGAAGAAAAAGAAATAAAAAGATAGTATACTACTTAAAATATATGTCCCTCTTAGGTTAATGTACATTTATATCTAGATTTTTTTTCTTTTTAACCATATTCAAATATATGTTTAATCTTTAATGTTCCAGTTAATAAATCCAATTATCTAATCTTTTAAGTCTGTTCAAAACATTTTTATCCATTGAAATTTTCTCAAGATCAATTACACTTAAGTATCTAAAATATTTCCTTTATATAAACCATCCCAACATTTTTATATTTCTTATGTCAAAAGAAAAAAAAAAAGAAAGAAAAAATACTATGTTACTTGAGGGGCTCGTCTCTCTTAAACTAAAATTCATTTATATCCAAAATCTTTCTATTTCTTTAACCATATTCAAACAGATGTTTAATTTTTTAATATTCCCTCTGATAAATCCCATCATTTAATTTCTTAATTCTCACTTTAGCCTTTTTTTTTTGCCAAATATTTTTCCTGATCAATATGCTCCGCTGAATCAAAGAGTCTTCCCATAGTAGTAGCAGTAATAATAATAATAATAATAATAATAATAATAATAATAATAATAATAATAAAGTTGGAAGGGACCTTGGAGGTCATCTAGTCCAACCCCCTGCTCAGGCAGGAAACCCTATACCATTTCGGACAAATGGCTGTCCAGTTTCTTCTTAAAAACTTCCAGTGTTGGAGCATTCACCGCTTCTGGAGGCAGGTTGTTCCACT
>NW_015387344.1:256690-280323 GCF_001527695.2 Protobothrops mucrosquamatus | reverse complement strand
CATCAGGAAGTTTCTCCTTAGTTCTAGGTTGCTTCTCTCTTTGGTTAGCTTCCACCCGTTGCTCCTTGTCCTGCCTTCAGGTGCTTTGGAAAATAGCTTGACTTCCTCTTCTTTGTGGCAGCCCCTGAGATACTGGAACACTGCTGTCATGTCCCCTCTCGTCCTTCTCTTTGTTAAACTAGTCTTGCAGATGTTGTTGTAGGCACAAAAAGCAAATCAAGTAAGATGTTTTTATGGGAAGGTTTCGCCTTCATTGAAAATCTTTTCCTTTCTTTCTCTCTTAATTTCTCTTATCATTTTTTTGTCTCTCAAGTTCTTGTAGTTCTCCTGACAGCTCTGTAATCCATTTTGACAAATCTTTTTTCTTGTCCTCAGACTTATTTTGTGATTTTAGAGTATGTTATCTTTTCCATGTCCAACGTTTCCTGCAAGTTTTTTTCCACCTGGGTTATGTCATACTTCCTTCTATTGTTAGTTTCCATTTTTAAATCTCTTTCCTCTGGTTATTTATTCAATTGTTTGTTTTATCTGCTCGCTCTCTATTTTTATTTTCTTAGAGTTTTTTTGTTGTAAAGTTAAATTAGAAATGTATTCATTTATATTTTCAAAGTTATTTTTAATTTCCTCATGGTTTGAGATCATTGTTGTTTGAATTAGTTGCAACATAGCATACATCTCCTCCTGGAAAGTGTTTGTTTTTTCTTGATATATTCTTTCTGCAGATCTCTGGTTTTCCATGATAGCCAAAAATCAAGGTTTTCCTTTCTCTGCAGACAGCTTTAGAGTCACAGTTGAATAGATATTTGTAATCCAGAAAGGTCAATTTTTTTCTAAAGTTTATAATTCTCACTTTGTAGGTAGCCCAAAATATTTTCTTTTTTTGTCACAGCTGTCCTCTGTTATTAAGATATTGAAGGTCACAACAGCAAGTTATCTTTTCCTGGGCTTTGCCAGTTCCTGTATTGGAGCAACTACTGTTGGTATATTTCTGTCCCCCATAAAAAGTTTAATTTGCCAGGAGGCAGGTTTGTGTGCGTGTTTGTGTGTGTATGTGTGTCTCCCCCTTGCAGCCCCCCATCCCAAGCAGAGAAGATTGGAAGAAGGCTTTAACACATTCTGTGCTGCACAACAGGTGGAGGGGAGAAAAGAGTCTCCGTATTCTATTCACACAGATGCTGGTAATGCTCTGTGAACATTGCATTGGTTTAACACACTTCCTCTTTAAGAAAAACATATGGAGCAGCAGCAGCCCCCCCCCCCCCCAGCCCCTGTGATCAACCATTGCCCATTGCATGCTGCCCCCGCAAGCACCATTGCTTCTGCCTGCCATCCGACTGGCTGGTGGCTATTTGTCCCGTGCAGCCGAAGGGCCAGGTCAATAGAGCTGAAATTGTTTGGCAGATGGCACTTTCACTTCATCGCCTTAATTAACCAGGAGATCACTTAACAACCACAACTGGAAGTCCCAGGATTGTGGCCACTGAACAAAATAGTCATAGGGGCATCTTGCTTAATACTGCTTTGCACGATGACTAAGAATTTGGTCCCATTTGTGGTTGTAAGTCAAGGACTTGCTGTATTAGAAAGCAACTTAGTATGACAATATTGAAGTATTCTATAAACCCCATTTTACTATCAGCAATGCAGTAATTTATCTCACCTTGAACATCCAGATGATTTGCCATTACCAGCAATGCCCATTTCAGAGAAGATGAAGTTGTATCTGTCCCAGCAACAAAGAGGTCAAAAATGCAATGAGTCAATTGGTCTTCATTATAGGTAGAATTGGGATGGTCCTTGCTCTGTGTTTAACAGTAAGCATGGCAAAATGGTATTTATAAACATGTATCTTTTATTGCTCATATTTTTCAAATTTTTCTTCTCTAAAATGATTAAGACTGAATCTCCTAGTGTCCATGAATACTCTTGTTTCCTTTTGGATATCAAAAATGCCTAATATTAGCTCTTCTGCTTTCAGTAGCTTCTTGTTATTTCTGGCTTGTTAGTTAGCAAGCCAGAAAGGACAAGTGGCTCCTATCACATGACTGCTTACATTATTCCAGGACCTTGGAGAAGGAACTTGGTGAAAGGCTTAATTGTAAATAAGGCAGTGGATAAGATAAGATAAGATATAACCTTTATTGTCATTTTTATACTGTGAACCTTGCTTCGGATACCCTGAAACCCCCTCCCAGAAGGTAACAATAGGTCATGAAGAGGATGTGTATGGGAACATGAATTGTAGGTGGATCTACAAATGACACCCTCAGTAATACATAGGAAGGGTGATTGGTGGAATCTGCAGCTCAAGTGGGGAGAGGAGTTAAGATACTGGCTAGCCTGGAATCTCTGAAGGGGAGGAAGTGATGGAGAACCCCAAAGTGCTTATCTGGTTGTGCTGTAGATAGTGCAGTTAGTCTGATGAGATTCTTGTGAACAGGTGAGCAGCAATAAACATAATGCTGTGATCAATTATCAGCGTCATTCTGGTTTCTTGCACCTGACTAGTGCAATGATTTCCCATAAATCAATATTCCCGTATAATGCAAATACTTACTTTTTCTATTTGAAACAAATAGAAATCAATAAAATCCTGTGGCTCGTGCAGATTCTGATTCTCCTTATGATGTTTAACCTGCTTCCTTGAAAAAGAAATAATTCTCTTACATGCAGATTTGACAGTCTGGTGAGGACCTGGCAGATATTTCATGATATGTGGGAAAACTTCATAGAGCTACAGAAAAAACAAAGCAAATCTAGTTGCAACTCAGGCAGCTGTTTCATATAGATAGTGAGCCAACTCCTATGGATTACCACTTCAACCATATTTCCCTGAACCTAACTACATGGAATTTAGCCTTTTGGTAGATCGAGTCAATCCACAAGAGAAATCTATTGTTTTGTTTCTTAACAACAGATTCTCACATTCATCAGTTATGTACAATATATGTGTACATACTCATGTATGTTGAAATTACACAACTCAAGCTTTCGGTTTATAGCCTTGACACATTTGGATGGCATCTCCCTGGAGAAAACATTGCCACATGGACAATATTTTCTTCTGTCAACAATCCTCATGCTGATACATTCTTTCTCATTATCTCCTTTACTGCAAAACATCCAACTTTTAGCTTAAAGATTAACTAATTTGACAGTGTGCAACATTTATATTGCATTGAAATTAAAAAAATGAATAAGAAAAAGTTGTGAATGTGAATTTCTGTTAATGTGGTAAATTATGAACTGACTAATTAGGCTGGGAAGGGAAAAGTCAGAACAGCAGCAAAAGTATTAATACTCACAGCATGACATATGCTGCCTGCAAATTTTAAGGTAACCCTGACCGCTTCTATCAACTCCAGGAACTCCTTGTCATCAGTGGAAAACCTATATCCAAAAGCTGCAGCACAGATAGTGTTGCAGAATGAATTTGTGATGGGTATTGCTGGATCAAAGGCCTGCCCTGAAAATGAAAGGATCACTATTAATTTTCACATTAATCCTGTAAATACCCAAAAAACGACATGCTCTGATTGAGCTTGCTTGAAATAAACAAAAAAAACTTGCGGTTATTACTTACTGTCTATTACAGTGATGGCGAACCTTTTAGAGACCGAGTGCCCAAAAACTGGCCCCGCCCCTGCTCCACTTCCCTGCTCCGCCTCTGCTCTGCCCATCCCCCGCCCCACCTGCCCACAGGACCACTCACCACCTCCAGGGCCCGCCGCAGATCTCCCAGGCAGCCCAGCAGCGCTATGGTGGCCACACTCTCTGCCCACACCCTGCAGCATCAACTGCATGATGGGGTGTGAGGGCAGAGTCTTGTCTACGCTGCCTGGCTGCCATGTCCCTGGCTGCGTTGCTCCGTGTGGGCCACGCTCGAGGGCGAGTCTCCTTCAGGGGGGCTGCTGGAGAGGAGGGGGTCATGGGGGGAGGCAAGGCTGGGGCAACGGCACGTGTGCCCACAGAGAGGGCTCCGAGTGCCACCTCTGGCACCCGTGCCATAGGTTCGCCACCACTGGTCTATTATATAGCCTAACTGTATAGTAGATAATAAATATTATATAGCCTAAGTGTTGAGAATGCAGCTTTAATACATTGCAGCAAAACTTGCAAATTTAGAAAAAAAACTTTGAATAATATCTCTATCAGAAATTCCTTGGCTGTCAATACGCTTTTTTCAAGAATATTCAGGATTACCTCTTGTTTTGGTTTATCTTTTATGTGCTTGAAGAAGGAGTGATATATCTTAAAAACAGAATATTTAATTATTATTTTTTTTGGACACACTGCTTCTGAACTGAATGCATTTGATCATGAGAGAATATTTTAAGCATCTATAGAACACAGTGCTAGATGAACAACCATAATTTTTCTGGACATAAGGATACATTTAGAATAAGAAAGTGTGTTCTGGACTACACTTAAATAACCATTACATCACAAAACTGTCAGGTTTAAAATGTTGGAATCATCTCTTCTAACACGCTTTCTATATTTGTATGCACATATGAATTTAAATATTATGATGGAGAGATTAGCATAACATTTATAAATTGAACTGGATAATTTATGTTTCAGCATGTTGCGTGAAACATCAGGTTCATTTATATGTTTGAGTGGTATTTTCTTTTTCTTGACTATGAGAGGGACCTTGGAGTCCTAGTGGACGATCACTTAACCATGAGCCAGCAGTGTGCAGCAGCAACCAAAAAAGCTAATACAATCCTGGGTTGTATAAACAGAGGCACAGAATCAAGATCACATGAAGTATCATTAACGTTTTATAAAGCCCTAGTAAGACCACACCTAGAATACTGCAGCCAATTTTGGTCACCATATCACAAAAAAGATGTTGAGAGTTTGGAAAAAATTCAGAGAAGAGCAACTAAGATGATCAAAGGCCTGGAGACTAAAACATACAAAGAATGGCTGTGGGACTTGGGTTTGGCTAGTCTAAAGAAAAGAAGAAACAGGGGAAACATGATAGCAGTGTTCCAGTATCTGAGGGGCTGCCACAAGGCAGAGGGGGCCAGGTTGTTCACCAAAGCACCAGAGGGCAGGACAAGAAGCAATGGTTGGAAACTGACCAAAGAGAGAAGCAACCTGGAATTAAGGAGAAACTTCCTGACAGTGAGGACAGTTAACCAGTGGAACAGCTTGCCACCAGAAATCATGGGCGCTCCATCACTGGAGATTTTTGAGAAGAGACTAGACAGTCACTTGTCTGAGATGGTATAGGTTCTCCTGCTTGAGCAGGGGGCTGGACTAGAAGACCTCCAAGGTTCTATTCTATTCTATTCTATTCTATTCTATTCTATTCTATTCTATTCTATTCTATTCTATTCTATTCTATTCTACTCTACTCTACTCTACTCTACTCTACTCTACTCTACTCTACTCTACTCTACTCTACTCTACTCTAGTCTTTCCCCTCCTCTCTCTCTTTTTGTTTCTTCTCCATCTGTCCCGAATCCTTTGACAAGCTTTGTTATTTCTTTTGCAACCAATAATTTCATAAATGTTACAATATTTCATGGCTTTACTAGTTCTCAAAATATTACATTAAATCTCAGGAGAACATCCGCTGATGGAAGCTATTTCTTTCCTCAAAATATCAGTCTATGAAACAGGAAAGTTGGAAGGCTTAGGAACACCATAGAAGGTGCTGAGCATAGTCATAAATGAACAGTGAGAGAACATTGGAAGAATTTTGCAGATGAGATTCAAACCACCATCACCTCAAATGATCACTTACCCTTTGTACTTGTAAAGAATTCCACCAGGTGCTGAGCCTCCTCTTGGATTTGAGTTTCCAGACCCCTTTTCCCTAGTCCCAGCTTCCTCATGGTAATAACACTAAAGCGTCTTTGTTGCATCCAGACATGACCATGTGAGAAGGCAATACCTGAAGACACCAAAGAAAAATCAGAAATCATTGCTCACTAAAATTAATAGGAAGGTATTAGGGTTGATAGCCTAGAAAATACTTTAAACCGAACCCTGTTAGTTGGCCCTATTGGTTTTGAGTGGTACAGTATAACAAGGGAGAACACAGTAATATCCTACATCTTTGACCATGGCTTACCTCTGTTTTTGGTAAGAACGGAAAGAAAAGGTGTGGGTGGACGATCAACAAAGGCTTGCGAATTGTCAATCAATCCTTCTTTCACAGCTTTGTATCCCGAGAGGATTACAGCATGTTGATTCCCTATCCACAGAGAATAAATGTTCCCATATTGTTTTGCCAGCTGCAGTTTGGAAAAAAGATAAAAGTTTTATATTATTCTAACAAAGTTTCAGCTTAATAGTAAACCTTCTACTCTTCTCATCTTCCTTTCCTTCTCTTACATACAAAGCTTGGGAAACTTCAGTCCATGGCCCAGTGTGACTCCCAACATTGGTGCTGGATTTTGAAATAGCTAGCGAGACTACAACTTAACAGTTTAGAAATACACTATGCTTCTGAATACTGAATGATTGAATTTCAATCTTTATAGAAGAGGATAGAAAAAAAATCAAAATAAGTATCTCCTGAGAGCAGGTGGTTTCTATTGTGATGATCAACGTAGTGTTATTTTAAGACAGAAAGTTTAATTCAGGAGGGAAGCATTCTGATTGGTTGGAGGAGGACTTGGATACAGTGGACTATATGATGCCCAGACCATTGCTTCAAGCACAGAGGGTTCTAAACTATTCATGGCTGCAGCTGTCATAAAATGTGCCAAACTCAATAAAATAAAATTGGAAGAGATTTGGAGACCTTCTAGTCCAACTCTATTGCTGATTTTGTGGAAAGCATTTGAAGCTCAGAAGAAGCACAACCTAATAATAATAATAATAATAATAATAATAATAATAATAATAATAATAATAATAATAATGATGATGATGATGATGATGATGATGATGATGATGATGATGATGATGAAAATAATAATAATAATAATAATAATAATAATAATAATAATAATAATAATAATAATAATAATAATAATAATAATAAAAAAAAAGTTGGGAAAGACCTCCGAGGTCATCCAGTCCAACCCCCTGCTCAGGCAGGAAACCCTACACCATTTCGGACAAATGGCTGTCCAGTCTCTTCTTAAAAACTTCCAGTGTTGGAGCATTCACCGCTTCTGGAAGCAGGTTGTTCCACTACTTAATTGTTCTAACTGTCAGGAAGTTTCTCCTTAGTTCTATGTTGCTTCTCTCCTTGGTTAGTTTCCATCCGTTGCATGAGCTACTTCACTAGACATAGCAGGTATGAAGAACATCAAGGACAAGGTCTTGCAAAGCCACAGCAATAAAAGCAATGTCCCTCTAGTACAGGGGTGTCAAACTCATAACGTCACAGGACGTCTCGTGACATCGCGACTTTTTTTCCATTGCCGGCAATGGGGTGGGCACGGTTTCGGCATGATGCATCCAGCCAGTGTGCCGGCAGTTTGACACCCCTGTATGGTTTTGATATTTCAGTTACTTTGTTATCACCATGCTGGTGTGAATCTTTCATGCAAAAATTGTTGCAAACTGCACAAGGGTTGTTGTATGATATTGAGGACTTCTTGATAGAACCCGCAAAAATGTCCCATTCTTTAAGACAACATGAAACCATAAACAGTTCTTTTTTGAAGAAAGAACTCTCTTGCATGAAGATGTCCTGGTGTACATTTGGAGAATCAACAGTGAGTGGCAAAAATAAATTTTCAGCTTGACTATGAAAAGATAATCACAAACAGCATAAATATATTTATATAGACCCTTCTCTTCATTCCAACACTCCTGGAGATACATTTGGGGAAAATAGAATTTTTTTTCTCCGCAATGTCTCTGTGTTCTTCTCAGTTATTGTCCCATCAGTATTAGAAAATGTGATTCAGGCAAAACTTTGGTCAATAAGGTAATATGTGTCTCAAGGCTCTGTTAATAGGTGTGTGTATGTGTGTTCTTTAATTTTACTGTAGTTTTTCTCAGTTGCCTTGAGTGACACTTTTTGGCTGAAAAGTTCTGTACACGTATCAATAAAATAAAAAAAGAACTGACAAGGATATGTAGATAATCCTTCTGGACTACTACTACTACTACTACTACTACTACTACTACTACTACTACTACTTCTTCTTCTTCTTCTTCTTCTTCTTCTTCTTCTTCTTCTTCTTCTTCTTCTTCTTCTTCTTCTTCTTCTTCTTCTTCTTCCTTCTCCTTCCTTCTCCTTCTCCTTCTCCTTCCCCTTCCCCTTCCCCTTCTCCTTCTCGCAAGACTTAGGTTTAGGATTTCAGCTGAGATGGGTATAAAGAGACACAAGAAGCTGAAGCTGCTTCCATTTATCTCCTAGAAGCAACCCTTGGTAGCCCATCTTAGCTCCTAAAAAAAGTTGGTGTACCATTGAGATCCCCTCATTTCTTATTTATTTATTTAATCACATTTGTATAGTTGCTCATCTCACACAATGACTCTGGGCAGCGTGTCAGAGTGTGCACAGTCTTATTGCGTGAGATAACCATGGAGTAAATACAGTAAACAGTGGTCTATATTAAATGGTGGTTTATCTTACACTATCTACAATATCATATGCCAGGAACAATATACATATATGTGCTAATACAGCAGGATCCAACAAACCACAATTACAGCAGGAAATGGAAGAAGAAAGAACACATCAGCAGAGCCTTCCCTTTATACAAATGCTCTTAAAGAAACACAGACCCTGCTGAGTCATTCCCATCATTACATCTTACATTTTACATTAGATAAGCTGGTTAGCTGTTAAATCATTACCGTGACACAGCGTACATAATAATAATAATCAATACATATATAAACTTTAAAACAATTCATTTAAATTTAAAAAATAAAAATAAGAGCAAGTTTTTTTATTTACCCTTAATCATGAAGTCTTTAATATTAACCAGAAGTTTAGAAATGTACCATTCATTGTGCTGGATAATAAGATTGCCCTTCTATACCTATGTACCTATTTTCTGAGATCTTTTTTGTAGAAAGTTCAGATCCACTCTCTCTTCCTCCCTCCCTCTTTCTCATATACATCTACCAATGCCCAGCTGGGTAATAACATGTCTTCAAGCAAATAACCAAGCTCAGACAACACCAAAGACTGCACAGTTCCACTCTGAGCTACCTATAGTCTTTTCTATTTGAAACTTTGAAGCTCTCTAGAAGATTAGAAACAGCATAGAATGTAGTTAAAAAGATGCCAAGAAATAGCTCATCAAAAGCAAAAAAACATGGGAATTACTTCTTTGCAACATGTTGCATCAGGGGTCCCCAGCCTCTGGTCTGCAGACCAGTACTAATCTGCGGCCCTTTGGGAACTACCTGGGAAAGTCCATCTGCGCAAGCAGCAGGCGCACAGGTGAAACCATCACCTTCCTTCACTTGCCACCACTGCTGCCAGTCCATGGAGCTGGGAAGGTTGGGAACCACGGTGCTGCATAATCCTGTCTTTCCTATCATAATTCTCTTATGTACTAAGAAAAACATATCATATAAGTCAGTGGTTCTCAACCTTTTTAATGCCGCGACCCCAACCGGTCGTAAGTCGAGGACTAAACCGGTCGTAAGTCGAGGACTACCCAACCGGTCGTAAGTCGAGGACTTTCCCTGCCCGGGAGCGCCGCGCATGCGTGCCCCCTGCGCCGGCCGAGGCGTAGCTGGCAAGCGGCAGAGACGGAGCAGGCCGACCACCAGCTGGCCCAGCCTAAGGGAGGTAAGGCACCCGCCGGAAAAGGAAAAAAAAATGGCAGACAAAAAAATGGCGGACAAAAAAAATGGCGGACAGCCTTGCTTGGCGACCCCCGTGAAATGGTCAATCGACCCCAAATGGGGTCCCGACCCACAGGTTGAGAACCACTGATATAAGTCAACTGGTTTGGTTTGAAGCTGTAGTTCACTGCAAAAAATTCTCTGATTATTTACAACCTGAGCTGAAGATTGCAATGTCATATTTAATAATTATTTAACAAAGCCATTTAAAATGATGTTTCTAGAATAGATAATTGCAATGCAACTTTAACATAGTTTCTGGGTATGATAAAGACAATGATGACTTGAGTCACATATATAAGCTGTGCTTATACGGCATGATTAACTAGCTCAAGTAAAGGCATAGAACAGGCATGCCAAACTGCCGGCCCACGGGCTGGATGCATCATGCCGAAACCATGCCTACCCCATTGCCAGCAATAGAAAAAAAGGTGCGATACATCGTGCGACGTCAGAAGTTTGGCATGCCTGGCATAGAAGATTCATTGGCACAACACTCTGAGATTGTTATCTTTGGGTAATGTTTTTGTAGTGACTTATGTTGTGCAAGTATTAAGTAAGGTTAATATAGTTTACTGAGTCAGATGAGAACATACATTCTGCTACTTATTGGGCTGAGGTAGCACTCATGACCCAAAGAAAAATAAGTCCCACTGAGTTTCTTAAGGGTGGTTTCCACATAATAGTGGCAGCCTAAGTGAGAATTTGAATTCATACATTACATTAAATCATAATGCAATGTATTGCACTTGGGATAGCCCAGACTGCTGTTTCTATAATTATTCAGTAAAACACTAAAGCAAATAAGGCCTTAATGCAATATATGAGCCTAGTTAGTAGTTTAGGATTTCTGAAGTTTACACTGTGAAAGTAAGCAAAGCTATTCTTACCATACATATACCATCGTTTCCCACTGCTTCCTTCTAGATGGGTTGGGACTACCATTTTCAGAATTCCTGAACAACAGGGATGAAGAATTTTTTCAACTATATTTCTGAATTCTTGGGAAACTACCAGATTAGATAGCTTGCCAGTAAGACGTGGAAAAAAGAAAAAGTTAAACAAACAGTTCCCCATTAGCCATGCTCTGCTCCAAATATGTCTGATTGCGGACCCAATACTTTGAGAAGGATTCATGTAAGAGGTTCAGAGAAGGACAATGGGGAATGGTGATAAGGCCAGGAATTAAGGGCAAATCCACATTGCCTTCTTCAGTGCTTTTTTGTAAAAAAAAAAAGGTGCCAGAACTCACACACGTCATACAACCTGCCTTGCCTACCCTACAAAGTTCCATCCCAAAAAGGTGCCGGAACTCCGTTCTGGGCGTTCTATGACAAAAAAAGCCCTGGCCTTCTTATACTAAGGTAAAAAAACCCACTACCCATTTACTAAACACAGTTCTGCCTGTATCTTTTTGTTTCTCAGTGTCCTCTCTCAGCTGAGATAGCAACTTAAGGTGTCACATTCTTATGTTTTCCCTAATATGCCAACTCAAGATACTCTGTGCAAGCAATGGGGGTGCTGATGTGCATCAAGGTGGTGGCCTAACATGATGTACTCCATGGTAGCAATATTGTAGCTCCAATATATCCTTCTGGTTTCTGGAGAACCACTTTAGACTGGCCCCTGATCTGTTCAGTACCCCTCAGTCTTTTTTGAGTTGCAGAAATGCTCAGAACCCTTGATTCCAAAGCCCCTGTAATTTATTTTTTAAGGGATTGGTCAGCTGGTCAAAATAGAGAGTGTGAAGCCATGAAATTCATCAGCCCATCCTGACTTAACGTAAATAATTGAAAATGCAACAGAATGGGTTTAGTTCTAGTGTTTTCAGCATAGACTTGTTATGGAGACACAATAATGACTCACTGTGGGGGGGTCATTGCAAGTGTTCTATTTTCTGCTGGGTTCAGCATTGAAGAGGCAGGAGTAATAAACAGGTACTTCTTTATTGAAGACAAAACAGAACCTGAACAAAGATGGCTCCGCCCCTATTTATACATTCAGCTTGGGGTGGTGTCAGCCAATGAATGCACCGTATTTTCCCACTCAAATGCATAATAATCAGCCTTGTAGACTGATCAGCCTTGTAGTCTAGCTAGCAGACCATGTGGTCTGCTAACGGTCCCTGCACAGCTTTTAGTAATCTGCTCCATAAATTCACTCAGTACATTACAGCAAGGTTTAGATTTAAACAGGGGTAGTCAACCTTGGCTCTTTTATGACTCGTGGACTTCAACTCCCAGAATTCCTGAGCCAGCTGTGCCAGCTCTGTGCCAGAGCCAAGGTTGACTACCCCTGGTTTAGAACATCATATTAAATCAGGTATAGGAGGAGAACTGTGTGAATATGGAAATGAGGCTGCTCAGGAGAGCAGAAATTAAGTCCTACAAAGAAAGGTTANCAAGACCGCCTCCTACCAAATACCTCCCTTCGACCAGTCCGCTCCCACAGAGAGGGCCTCCTTAGGGTGCCGTCGGCCAGTCAATGCCGGCTGGCGACCCCCAGGGGGAGAGCCTTCTCTGTGGCAGCTCCTGCCCTCTGGAATGACCTACCCCCCGACCTACGTACAACTACGGACCTGCGCCTCTTCCGCCGAGCCTGGAAAACCCATCTATTCCATGCGGCCGGCCTGGCGTAGTTTTGATTGGGCTTTGCTAGGGGTTTTATAAGGGGTATTTTAGAGAAGGCTTTTTATTCAATATTTTATTCAATATTTATTGTGATTTTTATTATTGCCTGTTCACCGCCCTGAGTCCCGTAAGGGAGATAGGGCGGTATATAAATTTAAATAATAAATAAATAAATAAATAAATAAAAAGGACTTCCTTGGTTCTTGGTGATTGCCACCCGGACGGTTTCTGGCAACAGTGTAGATGTTTTGCATTGCGTTGTTCTGGACCAAAAAAATAAATTATAATCTGACTGTTAGCTTATATAAGTACCCTACATCCCGGTACATTCAGGACTCTTAATACATTGAAGTTGATATTAAATTAATCCCTGTTCTAGATTTGTTCAACACATGAAATAACTAAAGCCTGGCTTGAGCAACATATTAAATCACAAAGTACAATCAGGATGTAAGCAGGAGGCTTAAGTATGTTGTGTTGTTTCCAGGTAATCTGCAAATGGAGCCTAACATAGAATAAGTTGCAATAATTCATGTGGGTGGTGATAAGAGCTTTAGTCACTGTGATTTACGTCATCTTTTCAAAGATATCCAAGTCAAGAAACAGCAGTTTTGACTTGTTTATTTGTTTAAATATAGTTTTAGCATAACCATGACCTAGGTAACATACAGAAAATTAAAATCAACAAAACATCATACACAGCAATAGAAACCTAAGATGGTAATGATGATCATAATGTATAACATATTCCTGAGGCTAAAAATTCCAATATTAATAGACCAGTTAGGGCAGTGATGGCGAACCTTTTAGAGACCGAGTGCCCAAACTGCAACCCAAAACCCACTTATGCATCATTGGGTGCCGGGTGGGTGTGGCCCATTGGCTGGGTGTGGCCAATTGGGTGGGTGTGGTTCATTGGGTGGGCATGGCTGCGGGGGTAATGGCAGACTGGGTGGGACTAAAAAGTTCAATCAATCAATTCCAACTTTGCAAGATCTTTTTTGTCCCTGCGAGAAGTTGAAATTAACTGATTGATTGAACCTTTTTTTTTTTTGTACACGGCGATGGAGGCCTAAAGTGAAAAGGTTTTATAAAACCCAGCTGAAGGCCTAGGACTGGGGCGACGGCATGCGTGCCCACAGAGAGGGCTCTGAGTGCCGCCTCTGGCACCCGTGCCATAGGTTCGCCACCACTGAGTTAGGGCATGACAACAGAATCTGAAAAGCCTGATAATGCCCCTTTCTACTTCAGCTTGCATCAAATATAATCACAGGCAAGATGTGTTCTATTTTCTCAGGACTTGGATATTCCTTCTGAGATGCCCTTCCCAGTTTTTCAACCAAATCCATATTCCATCACAGGCTAAAGTGTCATACCAACCGGGTCATAATTAGTACATCACCCAAATCTGGGCAAAGACTCACTGGTCACAACTTCCATCAATCTATCAATAAACCATGAAACAAGGAAGACCCCCCCAAGTTGCTACTTCTTTCTTTGAGGGAGGGGAGCATCACATTTTTAAAAGTTATTTACAACAATCCCTTCTGTATAAACAGAAATTCAAATTAATTTGACCACAATTTCTGATTTTTCAGTCCCAGTACAGAAATGGAGAGCCTCCAAACACTGGTTCAAAACTTACACAGCATAACTGGATTGCGCCAGGTTAGAAATATGTAACTGAGTATCTACTAAAGAGATAGATTTTGTGTTCAGAGGGAAACCATGGAATCCGTCAGGATTCTGCAAATGAGGAGTCACCAAGCCAATTTCTCTTCCCCCATTGTCACCAACTGGTACTGATTACTCAGGTAGGAGTAAAATGATCGGAACATCATGCGCCTAATAAAATAAGGGTGGTGCACTTCCTATAACCAGATCACAATGCAGGTCATTGACCAGAGGAACCAATGCACTCTTTTGACTTAATCAGAGTCCAGATGGCAAAAGAATTATCACATGTTTCAACTCCAAACATTGCTTCAGGCACTATATCACGTTGTGTGTACAAAGAGTCATTATTATTTCAACTTGCTAAACACTTAAGTGTTGTATTAATTGGGCACATCAATCAGATGGCATATTGGGCACATCAATCAGATGGCATCAATACCATCTTGGTATTTCCTAAGAGGCAATGGGCAACTTTGAAGAAGGCTGCCTGAGGGTCAGCTTCTGGTGCAATAAGGATAGAGAAGTATGCATATGTCATTCTGTCACTGCTCTAACCATTATAGTATAGACTCAGATATTATATATGTTTGAATGAGTACTTAAATTTATTTTTCATTTCTCTTCAATATTCTATAGGCATTTCTTCTCTTGCTTAATCTCATGGAGGTTCTCATTACACCAGGGATACTTCCTAGGATTAGCCAACAGAATGAGGCTACTCAAGAGAAACCATGCTGAGACTCTTGGCCAATTCCCTTTTACAGGCATCAATGAATGTTCTAATAGCTACAGTGGAAAATTCACCTAGATAATCATAGGTGGTTTACAATAATATTAAATAATAAATAAAACAGACCAATTTTTACAAGACCTCTTTGTATCCCAACCCAGAATGGGACAACTCTCCATGGCCAAATTGCCATGGCCAACTTTCTGGAAGACAATTCGCTGTGGGATAACTCACCAGAGGACAATTCAACAAATACAAAAGCTAAATTAATTTCAACAGAACGGTGGTCAGTAATAAAGAAAGTCAATCCAGAAATACAAAAGTTACAATAATTTAAGACAAAACTGTGCTCATCAATAATAAAAGAACTGAATGAAATGATTAATACAGTGTTGAATTGTTCTGCAGTGAGTTGTCCTGTGGCGAGCTGCCCAAGGTGAGTTGGTCATGGCGAATTGTCCTAGACCAGTGATGGCAAACCTTTTAGAGACTGAGTGCTCAAACTGCAACCCAAAACCCACTTATGTATCGCTGGGTGCCAGGTGGGTGGGCCCACTCGGTGGGCGCAGCTACAGTGGGCTTGGCAGACTGGGTGGGTGTGGCCACTGGATGGGTGTGGCTGCAGTAGTCATAGCAGATTGGGTGAGGATGGCCGGGGTGGGCATGGCCACCTCGATGTTGCTTATGGGGAGGGACACCTGTGGGAGCCAGGCAGGGTTGGGGGAGATCCAGGGGATCTCTGGCGGGTGGGATGGTGGGCTCCCCAATGGTGGCTCCAGGCTGGCTGGCCTTAGGCCAGTGATGGCAAACCTTTAGAGACCACATGTGCTGGGGCGATGGCGCGTGCCCACAGAGAGGGCTCCGCGTGCCGCCTCTGGCACGTGTGCCATAGATTCGCCACCACTGTCCTAGACCCATCCCAACCACAGTACTGCAAAACTCTTTAATATTTGCTGGGTTCATTCCTATCCTAGCCCTGGATAATCCTTGACTAATAGACTATCAGAGAGCTCATAATTTATAATTGTTCCAGAGAAGACAAAAGTTGTTGGTAAGTTGTTTATTACTCCAGAAGTGGGAGAAAGTACAACAGAAAGATGACAACAGTTCTAGTTTTAGTATTAGAAAATATAAATAGATGCATCACATTCAACTACCCCAATCTGTAATAAGAGATAATGGACCTTTGTTTGTATTCTAAGGACATCTGTTTTTAGGGTCCACATTAGTTTTTCGTGTTATTTGTATATGTATGTGTGATAACATACAATTACCAATGGCTCTAGGTTAACTGATCACATATACATCCAGATAGATTTATTGTTCTTTCTAACATGGGGGAGATAACACGTTTTTGTACCCTATACCCTAAGAAAAAAGGGTGAGCTGAGAAGGAGGAGAAATCTGGTGATGTAAATAAAAGTTATATGGAAAGAAGGAGAAGCAATGTCAGTGCTTTAGATGGCAGACAGTATGGCTTCTAAACAAAATTGGCTGTTGACTGTTACTATTTCTAGGATGGGCTAAGACAAAACCTTTGAGTTGATTGTGAAAAGAGAGTCCAAAGACCACATGGGACAAATATATCCTGTCCTATTTCTGGGAAGCCAAGAAACAGAGGGACATCATATCCAGCCAACCAGAGAAAACAACTTGCAGCCCAAAGGGGGAAAAGGTCAACCCATGCAATTATGCTCTTTATTTATTTCTAAGTACAAACTAGGAATACAGAATAGAAGTACAAATTGGTTCAGATTTAGCCAATGTTCTAGATTGCATACATGAAAAGATAGACTTTTCCAGAAAAAGGGATCCTTGCTTTGATTGTCGAAAAGAAATATTGCTTTACAATTTCTGACAACTATATCAGTGGTGGGATTCAGCCATTTCGCACCACTTCGGCAGAACCGGTGGCTAATATTTTGTTGCCCAGGCCCAGAATGGACTTCCGGAAGCGACATCCACACAGAGAACTGGTTGTTAACATATTTGAATCCCACCAGTGAACTATATTACTTGTTGGTTCAATGTTGTTTTATGTTTTTAATTGGTGCTTTGTGGCTATTTATCAGTAAGAAAGAAGGGAGAAAAGAGAGAAAGGAATGTGGCATGTTTAGTTAAGATAACTTGATGAAAGCTCTGCCTGGATGGAAAACCTGTTTTGTTTTGCTGGGTTAAGAAATAGCAAAACAACAACAACAACAAAAAACAATCACAAGAAGTGAGGTTGCTGCATTTTGAATAAAATCCTGTAAACCCGAAAGCTCTCATGAGTTTGTGTGTGCATGTCTGTATGTACTTTTCACTTGAGGGGTTATTCTGTGTGCCACAGTCCATGAAGTGGGAACTGGAGGCAGCTCCATCATCCCTGCCGATCTGGAAGCCATTGGAAATAGTTCCCCCCCCCCGTCACTGGGGGCTCAGCACTCAATTGGGGGGTCATGTTTTGGCTATTTATCAGTTTGCTTAATTATATTTTTACTTTTATTTTTTTTACTTATTTTTTATTTTTTAAGACAGTTACTTTGGATGGATATTGAGAAATTATTTGGCTGGTTCTCTTCGTTGTATTTATTTGTTAATCACCTAGGATGGTAAATTGGTTAAGCAAGCTGATTTAATATGTAGCTCAGGAAGTTCAGATTCCACTTTTGCCCATTCTCTATAATGGTTGGGATCTGTGCACTAAAATATCAAGTTGTCAGATTTTTTAAAACAGATATTACTGCTAATTACACAATTTTACTTTATAACAGATCCTGCTGCTGCATAAAGCTTTGGTCTCTATTAACAGTCAAAATCTATAAATGTCTCCCACAACCATTGTAGCATAATTTGTCAGAGATTATAACTTGCTTCACTAGATGCATGGAATAGTTTTCTGAGATAGTGAACCAATTGTTGAGGAAATAGAAGAATTGTAAACAAGGATATCAGCAGTATGTGGAATACATGTGATATAAGAATGGTTATTATCTTAATAATAGTGGCAATGCACAAAATGAAATGAACTGATTAATATATATGTGTAGTCTCTGTTGCTGCTGCTGTTGTAGTTGGTGGTGGTGGTGAAGTCACAGGTGATAAAACCTAATGATCTTTTAAGCCTCTCTTTAAAATCCTGCTTTTAAAAACTGCCCTAAAATCTGATTGGCCCAGAAGTCAGGCCACTGATGATCTTACAAAGATATCAATCCCTTTAATAAGCTCCTAAGAAAACATAATATCCGGCATTTCTATTGCTATTGCCAGATCCCTTAAAACTTGGAATATAGGAGAGCCTCTTGCATTATCTGTGGCAAAAACAAATCAAATCACATCATTTATTCTCAGGAAGAGATGCTTTTAGTTCTACTGCCGTAGCATATCAATCAAAACCCATGTATTGGGTCCAATAGAATGATAGTATAAAAGAGCAGTGTAGTCAGATAAAATTCTGAGCCAATGCATTCGTTTGATTAATGTACACCCCACTTTTATTGTGTACAATTCAAACCAATGTTTTTATCACAATAAGCACGTAAGCTAAGTTTGGACAAGACAGAAAGTGATTGGTGCAAAGTCATCAGATGTCCTCTGTGCCTAAGGAAGGGCTGGAACTTCTGGTTTCTCAACTTTTGGACCAGCACTTTAACTACTATTTATTTCAGTTGTACAACACTTTGGGTTTGATTTCCTATGAATGTACAGGATATTTTGAAGCACCTTTGGAGAGTAAGTCCAGAGACCTGTTTATCTACCATTTTAAGATTTAATTACTATTTTAAGAAATCCTGCAGTAACAAGAGTATTGCTACATTGTGTAAAATCAGTAAAACCATATTCAGTCTCTGTAAACATAGCTGAAAAACTTCCCTCCCTTCCCTCCTTCCCTTCTTAAAGTCTACATTTCCCCAAGGTTATCTATCAAGTCACCGCATGTGAAAAGTGATTGGAGAGAAAGTTGGGAATGGTGGTGATGGAAGGAAAAATAACATTTTTCTCTCTAAATGTACAGTGCCTGGTGTAGCTACACTTTGACTACATTGACCCCAAACATTTATTCTGCTTACTGAATTGCCTCATTTTCTTACAGTTGGATTTATGAAAACATACTAAATCAAAACAATAACAGCAACAATCTAAAGAAAGTTTTGTGAATACACTTCTTAGGATTTTAACTATTGTAGTTAACCATATGGTGTAAATACAGTCCTTCACTACAAAGGGGTATTATAGTGAACATTACCAGTAAATATATTTTATTTTCTCTTACTGTAAATAATACATTTTTATCTCTTATAAAGAAGCTTCAGTTCACAAAAGCAGATCATCACCTTCATCATCATCATCTATTTTTTGTTAAAAAAACTATATTTCAATTTCTTTATTCAAATCATGAATTTTAAATTAATAGAATAGCTGCTATTGGCACCATGGCTGGATTTGCATAAGTTTTTAGACAAAGATAAAATGGGGCTGGCAGCTTATAACTTAGCAATGCTGTTGTTACTGGAATGGCAAATGAATCCAGAACAAAGCTGTATTCAGACACAAATATTTGAACATGAAGGATGATTTTCATAGAGAACTCTCTACAATCCAACACCATTAGGGTTGTAATTAAATATACTGTATATAAATTAAAACAATCTCAATCAATATGATATAACCTAGACCAGGGGTCTTCAAACTTGGCCCTTTTATGCCTTGTGGACTTCAACTCCCAGAGTTCCTCAGCCAGTGGTGCTGGCTGAGGAATTCTGGGATTTGAAGTCCACAAGTCATAAAAGGGCCAAGTTTGAAGACCCCTGTCTTAAATCTAACAAACAAAATGGAGGCTGGCTGAGGAATTCTATTCTATTCTATTCTATTCTATTCTATTCTATTCTATTCTATTCTATTCTATTCTAGTCTATTCTAATAACATTACACTATATTATATTACTCACATTTCATCATTATCTTGTTATAAAGATTTATAACAGCAAAATAAAAAGGGGAAAAAAGGAAAAACTTAGCCATTTTCATGAGAAGTCTGCCCATTCAATTATTTATTTGAGGGAAGGATAACATAGCACATTATGCAGACTCAGCCATGTGAAGTTGGAAAGTGAGGGCATCACATCTCATTCCCTACTTAATCCAAGAAAAATAATTTCAATATCCCCAATAGCTGCTCCAAGAATATCCACTAGAAAGGTCACCATCTCCCTCGGTTCCATTCTCAAACTCCTCTCAGTGCTAGGAATAAGACTCCCTTTCTGAATAATTTTATTTTTTCAGATATCAGGGAAAGCCCAGCCTATGAAATCCACTCTTTCATAAACTGTGTCAGATCAGCTCCTGAATCCAGTCCTCTGCAGAGTGTAGAATCCAGATATACCAGACAGACAGCTCTCTATAATTCTGCTAGGAACATGCCCAGTGAAGACTAGTCCATCTCTTCTCTAATTATGCCATCATGCATTCTCTTCATCGTGCTGTTTTCTAACATTCAATCTTTCATTTTAGACAGCCTTTTTGAAATGGATAAGTATTGAACCGATTGGTTCCGATTCTTTTCTATATGATTTTTCTTATGACTCATTGGTACCTTTAGTACTTTATTATAGAAAGGTAGTATCTACATGGAATCTATGGAAATAATTCTTTCTTTCTAAAGCTTTGCACCTCCTTCTCCTCTGCTTCTTGATGGAGCAAGTATTTAGAAAAAAACATACCTTTCTGAAAGTCTTCTCCGACAAACGAATCCCAAGCCGCCACAGACTTCCTATGAAAGGAAGCCGAAAAGGTCCTGGTGGATAGCGTTTGCGTTCGCGTAAGCAGAACTTTTTCAAAAAGCTAAGAATCGTGTATGGAATCTTAATGATCCAAAATAAAAGTTGTTGCAACATTATTCTGCCTTCTCACTCTCTAATTTTGGATGCCTGCTGTATCACCTTTGGGGAGAAACGTCTTCTCTATCAGTTCCTTGGTTTCTTCTGAGATATTGTTCCTTCTTTCTCTTTGTTGTTCTGCTACCATCAGCCTTTATATATCTCTACTTATTAAGATACCTTCTGACACCTCAATCAAGAAGCCCAGGAATGTGATTGTCTATGGATGTTTGAGATAAAATTAATTACTAAAGAGGTGAGAGAAAAATTTGATGAGATGTTTAATACCAAAGGTCACTCTAACCCAGCCCTGGCCATGCAGGTGATCAATTATCAGTCATATTGTTTATGTACAACTAATGAAGGAGAATATTTGTAGCTCAGGGTTGAAATGAGGGGTCTTTGAGCTTGCTTGTTTTCTTGCAGATGTTTCATTACCCTATCTAGGTCAGGGGTCCCCGACCCTTGGTCCATGGACCGGTACCGGGCTGTGGCATGCCAGCAACCAGTCTGCACAAGCTAGCAAAGCCCCATCCATGGGGTGCAGGCAACACACAAAACCATGCCCACTCCGGTCTGCGGAAAAAACCTCTCTCCATGGAACCAGTCCCTGGTGCCCAAAAGGTTGGGGACCTCTGATCCAGGTAATATCATCAATGCTAGTAAGGAGTAGAGTTTGCTGTCAGTTTATATTCTGGTGTCTTGCCTGTCTGAGTGGGTGGGGGGCGGTCTTAGGGATTCTTTGGCTGAGCTGTTTACTAATGGCTCTGTGCCAGTTTCTTGATTGGGGTATTGCTTACTTGATTTTTGGTCTGAAGTTGACCTTGGAGTTAATCTATGCCAGTGGTGGCGAACCTACGGCACGGGTGCCAGAGGTGGCATTTGGAGCCCTCTCTGTGGGCACACGTGCCGTTGCCCCAGCCTTGCCTCGCTCCGCGACCCCCTCCTCTCCAGAAGCCCCCCTGAAGGAGAGTTGCCCTCGAGGGTGGCCCACACGGAGCAGCGCAGCCAAGGACATGGCAGCCAGGCAGCGTAGACAAGACTCTGCCCTCACACCCCATCATGCAGTTGATGCTGCAGGGTGCGGGTAGAGGGTGTGGCCGCCATAGCGCTGCTGGGCTGCCTGGGCGATCTGTGGCGGGCCCTGGAGGCGGTGAGTGGTCCTGTGGGCAGGCGGGGCGGGGGATGGGGGGGCAGAGCCAGTTTTGGGGCACTCGGTCTCTAAAAGGTTCGCCATCACTGATCTATGCTGATCTGAGTGCTGATTACTGATAGAGAGATGCTGGAGACTTTTTTCTCTTTGGGGCTGGTTGATTGTCTCTTTTGCATAGTTAATGTCTATGTGTCTATTGATGGCCGATTTGTCAGAGTGCCAGGCTTCTTGAAATTCCCTGGCATTTTTGGATTTGGCCTGGTCTAGGATTGTCACATTTTCCCAACTGAAACTATGGTTAAATCTGCCTATACTGTATATTGTGTAATTAAATAATTTTTGTCATGCCTTTGACTGCCAGTTGGTGTTTATGGATGCGTTCTGCCACCTTTCTGCCTGTTTGTTCTACATACTGGTTGCTGCAGTTCTGACATTGCATGTTGTAGATGACTCCTGTTTTTTTTCTTCTGGGGTTTCTGGGTCTTTTGGTTTGCATAGGATGTTTGTTTGCTTGGTTTGCTTAGGACAGTGGTTCTCAACCTTTTTAATGCCGCGACCCCAACCGGTCGTAAGTCGAGGACTAAACCGGTCGTAAGTCGAGGACTAAACCGGTCGTAAGTCGAGGACTAAACCAGTCGTAAGTCGAGGACTACCCAACTGGACGTAAGTCGAGGACTTTCCCTGCCTGGGAGCGCCGCACATGCGTGGTTCCACCCCCTGCGCCGGCCGAGGCGTAGCTGGCAAGCGGCAGAGACGGAGCAGGCCGCCCACCAGCTGGCCCAGCCCAAGGGAGGTAAGGCACCCGCCGGAAAAGGGGAAAAAAATGGCGGACAAAAAAATGTGGACAAAAAAATGGCGGACAGCCTTGCTTGGCGACCCCCGTGAAATGGTTGATCGACCCCAAATGGGGTCCCGACCCACAGGTTGAGAACCACTGGCTTAGGACAAATCAAAAGACCCAGCAACCCCAGAAGAAAAAACAGGAGTCATCTAAAACATACAATGTAAGAACTGCAACAACCACTATGTAGGGCAAAGGATTATAACTTAGCCCAAGGAGCATAACTCTGTATAGAGGTGGTTTTGTCTCAGAGTCTACTGACCTCTAAATCCATAGGTACCCCATCCTACTAGAGTTATATCTTAACCTGTTTCTCCCCTACAGCCTCTAGACTTTGAGACAAGATTTTCAGTATTTCTCCAAAGATAGCCTTGGATTGAGATGAATAAGAGAATATCATTAGCATATTCATGAGACCAAACTCCAGATTGTCAAATGACTTCCCCTATTGATGTCTATTGATCAGTGAAGATGGGAAGATCAATATATACAATAATGCTTAAAAGATGTTTTAAATAATTATGTGCCATCAAGTTAGCTCTTAGCAACAACACAGATAGACTCCTGGATTGATGATGATGTTATCTGTTCAGTAGTGTCCAACTCTTAGTGATTCTATGGGCCAGGTCTCCCCACATGCTCTGGATTATCTATCTGTAACCTGTCCCTTTAGATGTTTTTAAAATATATATAATTTATGAATCTGACAAGTAGTGTATAAGCTCAAGTAATAAATCAAATTTCTAACTAAACTATGCCAGTGAATCTGAAGAATGAAACAGTGGCAAACATATCGGAAGAGGTCAATCTACATTCCAACACCAAAACAGAGGTGACTTAAAGAATGTACAAACTGTAATTACAAATAATTCTACATGGTAGCAAAATCATCTTAGGATCATTCAACACTAATTACAGCCCTACATGGAAAAAAGGTGCCAGATATTCCAGCTGG
>NW_015387344.1:251958-255724 GCF_001527695.2 Protobothrops mucrosquamatus | reverse complement strand
CATAAGTCAATTCTCATAAATTATCACTTCAGCCACATCTGAAATTTACCCCATATCTGAAATCATTCCTCAATTTTAACTACATGAAATTTTGGATAAAGGATATACTCTTGTTGTTTCTTAATAGCCATTACTGAGTGCATAAAACATATAAAATTTCCAGGAGGATAGCAATGGTAGACTGAACATGGGTCTGCTTTTGCAGAATTGAAAAAATGTGATGAAAAAAGGAACCAGTGAATGAATTGGTTCCTCAAAACTGCTTCCCAAATTAAGGAGAGGATTATCCACAAGTTTGTTCCATGGAGAATCTTCCAGTGAAGAGACACTAAAAAGCAATCTCCAGTAGATTTGAGAGCTGGGGGACCTGGGGAAAAATCATTGCCTAAACCATAATTCAGCATCTTCATAGAGACACTAGTTCATCTACCATGTTTCCCCGAAAGTAAGGCCTACACCAACAATAAGCCCTAGCTTGATTTTTGGGGGTGGGCCTAATATAAGCCCTATCCCAAAAATAAACCCTAGTTTTGGAGCGAGGCACACACCTAAAAACAAAGCTAGGGCAGGCATGGGGGTGTGGAGCTGCCCCACCTGCCCCACACCCACTTACCTTGCAGCCAGACCTCTCCTTGCCAGCCCCCTTTTTCTTCTGAGGCCTCTTCTGCAGCCAGGCCTGCATTTCTCAGTCACAAGGTTTTCTGGAAGGCCTTTGCAGCGAAGAACCGAGCTATGGCTTCAATCCATAGCTCGGTTCTGCAAGACCTCAGCAGCCCAGCACCAAGCTATGGATTGAATCCATAACTCAGTATTTGGCTGCTTTAGGCCTTCTGGAAAGGCCTGACTGCAAAATGCAGGCCCGAATGTAACTGCAGAACTTCGGCCTCAGAAGAAGTGGTCCGGCTGGGTGGGGCTGTTGGTGCCGAAGGTAAGGTAAGGCCTACTCTGAAAATAAGACCTAGTGCCCCTTTTGGAGGCAAAAAATAAATAAATAAAAAATAAGACCCAGTCTTATTTTCGGGGAAACACGGCATTTCTTCTCTTAACTACTTTCAGAAGTGCTTTATTATTGATTTTGTAGATGTTAAGAACCTTCCAAACAGCAAGTTTTATTTACCACCAATTTATCAGGTTCTTAGGAACCAAGGGTGCAGCAGGACAAGGAAACTATTAATGAATTAATAGCCAGCCATCAATACCCTAATTAAAAACTAAAAACTACACACAACCACGAACCATATAAATACAATGCATAGAATAGCCTAGTGTGCATATTCTGAAAAGAGAGAGGTTCTCTGAGGATGGGCTCCAGCATGAGCCCTAAAGTTTGGAAGAATAAATCTTCGGTCCTGGTGACAGATTGGATCCTGCAGTAAAACTTTAATTTTTGGAAAACCATAAAAGGGGGACTAGTATTTTGACTTTGAAAATTTAAGGGGCTAGATGGATCTTAAAGAAGAGGTCCACAATCCTTCTGGGTTGGCGGCCTGGAAGAAAAGGGGCAGGTGCCTTTATGCACGCATGCACACATGTGAATGGGGCCGTGAACATACATGTGACGCAAACGGGGCTGCAATCGCTTGTGTGACACTCATGGTGACACTAGTGCCTGCAACCCTCATGGCGATGCTAGCACCTGTGCAACCCTCAAAGAGACCCTTGTGGTGATGCTAGCGCCCACACAATCCTCACGGTGATACTAACACCTGCACTACCCTAGCAGTGACCCTAGTGACCCTCGTGGCGATGCTAGCATGAGTGTGGGGGATGAGTGTGCACAGACATGCATGCTCATTGGCCAGCCACTCACATGGCTCGGTGGCCAACAAGCCATGGACCAGCAGTAGGCTGCAGCCCCAGGTTGGGGACCTCTGCCTTAAAGAACATTTGCAGTGGAGTGTTTTAAAACTTTATAAAGATTTTAAAATTAATTAGAAGAACTCTTTTCATGGGAAAATTTTGTCAATTGGAAATTAAACACATGATAAAACAGAACTTTGACAGAAGGAACCAGAGCAAGCTAAAGATAACAGCTCTGTAGGTATGCCACTTCAATCTTGTATCTTCTCCTCCAACATATGCATCCTATTCTTTTACTTCCTCCAATCCTTCCTCCATAATTTCCAAGCTGTTGCTGATCATCTGTTCCCTTCGGTTCCATTTCTGTTAAATCTTGATAAAACTTTAGTGCATTTCCAATGCAAAAATCAATAATCCTTTGAATGGGATATAATTCAAACTGCAACCTCTGAAAATTAAAATTCACATCTTTTCATTTGCCCTGATGAAGAGCAGTCTTCACATGATTTAAATCTAGCAAAAGAAAATATTTCTGTCTTTTTCTTAAAATCCATGTAGAGATTTCTTTGAAAGCATATTGTCATGGTTCCGACAGATGAATCTCTTCAAAAAAACTTTGAGGCATTGTTTTCTTTAAAGAATCTTTTGTTCGAGAAACAAAATATTGGCACTACAGAGTTGAAGCCAAAAACTGAATCCCCCTCCCCTGGCACAAAATAGCAAAGCACAATTCCCTCCTCCAGTTAACAGTCATAAATCACATTCCCCAATTAATTTGAAGGGTGGGCTTTCTCCCCATCTCTCCAGCCCGCCAAATCTCTATTAACTCTGGACCTAATAACCTTGGGTTCCCACGGCTGAGTTATTATTGTTATGACTAGCTGGACTCTCATCCACATTCCCCCTCCCAGCATCAACGAACTCTAAAAGCGATAGAGAAAAAATGGCTACCTTTCCATCTATTGTCAAAGCAAGAACATCCGATGTTAGCAGCATTGACACATATATGTTTAGGTTTTCAGCTTTTATAGGGTGTCCTTCTTCCTTATCTTTATTTCCATTTTATCTTTTTTTGTTTGTGTTCCACATGAATCATATTCAATTTATTATCCAGCAATTTTTCAGTTTTCTAAAACTTAGCTTCTAAGGATTGTAATAATTTTTAAAATAAAACTTTTATCTCCATGATTACCTGTGTGCTTCCTTTTTATCTTTCAGCCAATTGAATAGCACACTCTATTGACTGAAGAGAATAACAGCAGCTTTTGATTTCTCAAAAAACAGAAAGGGAGCCAAACACAGAGAGGTCCTCTAATTCAGAGGTCCCCAACCTGTGGGCCATGGACCACTACCAGGCCACGGCTGCTTGGCCACTGGGCCACGTGAAGAGTTGGCCAGCGCACATGCACATGGGTGTGCACTCACCCCTCCTGCACTTTCAAATGACTTGCACTTTCAAATGAACAATTTGGGAGAGTGTTGCAATCTCTTTCCTTACAAGCAAAAGAAATCCTGCACATTACCTGCCCAAAATGGCATAAATGCTTCTTTTGTGACAAAGTGTCCTTCTTTGTCTAGAAAATGGTTGGGATTGAATTTTTTCAGGCATCTCCCATTGTTCAGAATCAAGAAGAACAGAGCACAGGTCTGGTAAAACAGCTGCTCCCTAAAATGAAGAGAGAAAGAAATGGAAACATCTAGATAAGCTGAGTTTGCCTGTTTTATATTGTACCATATTTACCATATAATGCTCAGTTTTCCAGGTGCAGCAGGCTCTTTTCAAGCTGTTCACTGTAGTCTTGCACATGCAGAAATATTCTGCTTTTGTCCTCAGAGATCCTCTTGGCATCACGTGAAATATTAATACCACTTTACAATGCCTTGGTAAGGCCACACTTGGAATGCGGCATCCAGTTTTGGTCACCAGGATGTAAAAAAGATGTTGAGACTCTAGAAAGAGTACAGA
>NW_015387344.1:247629-250122 GCF_001527695.2 Protobothrops mucrosquamatus | reverse complement strand
TTATTATTATCATCTGTCATCTTCAGTATGTCTAAGAGGCAATAATTTATATGGAAAATGTCCTGTACTATGAATCTGCTTCAGGAACATTGGTGTACATTGCTCCTACTCTTGTTTTTTTCCAGTGAAGATCCTGATTCCCCCCACACACTTTGACTCCCACCCCTTTCCTACTGAAAGCAGCTGAGAGACAAATTGGGAGAATGAATGGTCCAGGTTTATACTTCACTGAGAAAGCTTGTGTTCCCAAGGACTTTTACTGTATATTTTCCATTTTTGCTTTAAGTGCCCTAAAAACAGCTATATTGTTAGCAGAATGTACCATTTCAATGCTCATCTACTGAGCAAATTTTAAAGCATTTTCTCCAATAGCAGGAAAAATGCAAAAATTCCCAAAAGACCAAGGTTTTTTTTTGTGAGACTACTGTGACCAGAAGAGAATAATAGGTCAGGAAGGAAAACTCACTTCCTAACTAGATGATGTAGTGCACTGTGGAGGATGCAGGACTGGCAGCTAAATACTGGGGAGAAACAGTTATGAGAGGAAATTATAGGTGCTGCAGAATAGGCTCCCAACCAAACTCACTAATGCAACAACTGATGTACCACACCCTGGAAAGAAGCCTAGACTGTGGGAAATAAAAGTGGACCATTCTAAAGCTTATGCAGGTGTGTCAAAAGAAAAGAGAATCAACTCAGTTGTACAAACAGGAAGCACTGAGGGTTTGTTAGTTGCAATAGTAAAAGAGGTGCAGGATCCTGAATGGTAGTATGCAAACTATTGAAAAATATAGCATTGGTTATTTTGATGCAAGGGAAAGAAATTAATTTTGAGTGGTAGGATGCTGTTTCCTATTTCCTATTGAATGGCAACCAGACACCCTAAGCCAGAGGTTACCAACCTTTCTCGGTTGACAGACCAGAGAGAAAGGGAAGGGGAAGCATTTTACACATGCATGTGTGCACGGGGGCTGAGAGCATGCACATGATGCAAATGGGGCGGGGCTAACACTTGCGTGATACTTGCTAGTCCTGTCCCATTCTTGCGTGGCACAGCGCCATTTTTACGCCCTGCAGCGTGGTGGCGATGGCCCATTTTTGCACCCCACGGTGCAGCAGTGTTCCATTTTCATGCCTTGTGGTGCGGCAGAGGCACGTTTTCACACCCTCTGGCGCAGCGGTGTCCCACTTTTACGCCCTACAATGTGGCAGCATCCCATTTTTGCTGCCCAAGGCGCAGCATCCTGTTTTTGCACCCCACGGCTAACGCAAGTGGGGGGTGTTCGCGCACATGTGCATGCACTGGCCACCTTATCCCATGGCCCACTGGCCAGCAGAGGTTGGGGACCCCTGCCCTAAGCTTAAAAAGTAATTCTCATTCATACCCAGACCTCAACCAGGGATAATAATCAGAATAAACTGAGGCTAAAGCAATGATTTCCACCCTGAATACTTTTCTATATTACCAAGAGGGAGCAAGTGGAAGAACTTTAGATGTGAATGGATGTCAAGTCACTGAATCAGATAAAAGAAAAATGATAGAATAGAATAGAATAGAATAGGAGCTGGAAGGGACCTTGGAGGTCTTCTAGTCCAGCCCCCTACTCAAGCAGGACAACCTATACCATCTCAGACAGGTGATTGTCTAGTCTCCTTTTAACAGCTTCCAGCGATGGAGCGCCCATGATTTCTGGAGGCAAGGTGTCACTATCAGGAAGTTTCTCCTTAATTCCAGGTTGCTTCTCTCTTTGATCAACTTCCAACCATTGTTTCTCGTCCTTCCCTCTGGTGAACAACCTTATCCCCTCTTCTTTGTGGCAGCCCCTCAGATACTGGAATATTGCTATCATGTCTCCCCTCTAGTCCTTCTTTTCTTTAGACTGGCCAACCCAAGTTCCACAGCCGTTCTTCATGTATTTTGGTCTCCAGGCCTTTGATCATCTTAGTTGCTCTTCTCTGATTTTTTTCCAGACTCTCAATATCTTTTTTTGTGATATGGTGACCAAAATTGGCTGCAGTGTTTGAGGTGTGGTCTCACTAGGGCTTTATAAAGTGGTACTAGTACTTCACGTGATCTTGATTCTTTGCCTCTGTTTATACAACCCAGGATTGTAATAGCTTTTTTGGTTGATGCTGCACACTGCTGGCTCATAGTTACGTGATCGTCCACCAGGACTCCAAGGTCCCTCTCACAGTTACTGCCTCCAAGCCAGGTCTTGCCCAATTTGTATTTGTTCCTTTGCTTTTCTCCACATTGAAACTCATTTAGTTGGATAGGGCCCATTATTCGAGTTTGTCAAGATCTTTTTGGATCCTGAGTTTGTCTTCTGGGGTGTTGGCTACTCCTGACAGTTTGGTGTCATCTGCAAATTTGATAAGTTCCCTTTCAATTCCCTCATCTAAGTCGTTTATGAAGATATTGAATAGTACTGGGCCTAAGATGGAACCTTGTAGTACCATGAAAGTACTATATAATTGCCATGAAAGAGATTC
>NW_015387344.1:243505-245392 GCF_001527695.2 Protobothrops mucrosquamatus | reverse complement strand
TGTCAAGATCTTTTTGGATCCTGAGTTTGTCTTCTGGGGTGTTGGCTACTCCTGACAGTTTGGTGTCATCTGCAAATTTGATAAGTTCCCTTTCAATTCCCTCATCTAAGTCGTTTATGAAGATATTGAATAGTACTGGGCCTAAGATGGAACCTTGTAGTACCATGAAAGTACTATATAATTGCCATGAAAGAGATTCTGAATAGGAAATAAGCTAGAGTGTAAAATCCTGAGAGCAACAAAAAGTTATTAGCATTCATTGGTGGAACATTGAAAATTAGTGTGCAAAAACAACAAGCTAGCAATACATTCTCTAGATTGTGTGTCTCCGTGTTTGTTTTGGTTTTGCAATCTCACCTGCCATGCCAAAGTAGTATTTTTAGTTCTTATGCAAGCAGTAATATAAGGATGTCATGAGATCCCGGGCTGCTTGTCTTTCAGATTTTTTTTCTTTTACTTGTTCAAGATAATATATTATGCTTACTGTTCCTTTAAAAACAAGGTATTGAAAGAACTTATTCTGTCTTAGATTGTATCCAGCATAACTAATCTATTAGTTATGAAAGGTAGTTAGGTGATCAGTCTCTTCCTAACCCAGCTTATAGGTCAAATAATAATAAAATTTATTGATGACCTCTGTCCATCTCATGCTTGGAGTACTGCAATGTCCTCTACATGGGGCTACCCTTGAAAAATATCCAGAAGCTTCAGTTCTTGGGGTTCCTAGGGTGGCCCGCTGCTGTTCGGCAAGCTGCATGGCTGTTAATTCAGAGTGGTGCAAATTCATTGCAGGAGTCAAGAGAGAACTAATAAGCTGGTCCAATAATCAAGCAGTAAACATAGGAGCACGAATCACAAGCTAGAATTCCAAGCAGTTGATTTCAACCAGGGCTGAAGGCAAAGCAGATATATAAATCAGCATTCAGGCAGCTGGCTGCAATTACTCAAGCCTGTAGCTTACCTGTAGTAAATAACTCAGCTCCATAGCAACTTTGTCTGCATGTGTGTGTCTGTAACCTGACACAGAACAAAAGTGGATAATTGAATTACCAACCTGGTTCAAATTCTTTTCTCTTGAAAACAACATACCTTATTAGTGAAAGTTAAAAACTGTGGAAGGAAGTAGAAATTTGCCCTGAAGAATAAAATAGAGTGGGAGTCAGCTACTCTAGCAACCAGAATAAATACAATATCTACCAACTGGATCATATTTCCCTCAGTATCAAAAGTGCCCATCTTTTGAGCGAGTTTTAAATGTGTATTTAATTAGGCTTGCCAATGAATGTTGCCATGATTTTTTTGATTGTTGTTTAAAACCCACTGCCTTAGAATGAGTCCTAATGCTTGATTTGGAATCAAATTACCCAAGTGCCCATTTTATGTACAGAATAAAGCAATTAAAGATATTACCTCTGTTTAATTGGCTTTGCATGCCAGACACAGTGAAACTCAAGGTTTCCTGAGACAAGACAGGGCTAATATTTCTCCTAAAATTAATAATTTTATAAATGACTAGCTAATGTTGTAATAACTGAATTTGTTTGACTTAACTATGAATGGATGGGAATTAAGGAATGATAATTAAGTAATTGAAGTTGTAAACTTTATTAAGGGTTCAAAATGATTTTTTATAGGTGTAGTTTGATGAAATGACAGAATTTACTTGTTAACTTTATGGAAGATGGGAATTTTTTCTTTTTTCTTTTTGTATAAGTAAGGGATGGTGTTAAACTATCTTGCTGAAATGGTAAAGATTTTGGGTATTTGAAGAATTAATTAAATGAATAATTTTTATTAATACGGAGGAGATGGATTGTTTAAGTTTAGAGTTTGGAGTTAGAGATATTAATATTTGTTTACTTGTATTTGAATATTAGCCTAGGTTTG
>NW_015387344.1:233367-239657 GCF_001527695.2 Protobothrops mucrosquamatus | reverse complement strand
ATAAAGTCTACCAATACTGGTAGAAACAATTAACGAACAGATGGTAGAAGCTGGTCCTGTGTTATAATATACCACACCTTTGTCCTTGACAATAAAAGACCACACTGAATTCTTGCCACTCTATGTGACTGCTTCTTCACATGTTACTGGGGATTCATCATGCTGGGGATTGATTGTCCTCTGAAAACAAGAAAAAAAATTATTTTGTGTCCCTCAACTAAAAGCTTTCCATTCTCATCCATGCCTGCCCAGCTTACTCATTCTTCTGCTATACCAAACACTCCAATCTTACAAATGCGTTTGTGGAGTAGGAGGAGCAGACAGCTGTATACACAAATATTCAAACACCCACCTTAGACTGTACCACAACTCAAATCCAGGAGCCCAAATTCCATGGAGGAGGCAGTATCCCAGGTCTAATGGAGAGTTAGCCACCTTGGAGTTGTTTTTGGATGACAAGTTGAAGAAAAGTTTGATTCACTTTTCCAACTCTCCAGCATCTGCACCAATGTTTGTTTGTTTTTTAATCTTTGAGGGAGATGGTTTGTTAGGATGGTGCATGACCACAGACTCCTAACCTATGTGGGTATTAGGGGTCACTGTTTTACGGCCTGCTACGTCACATCTCCTGGATCACCTCTGGGAATGTTGGGAAAACATTATTTTCAGGGAAAAAGTAACCTGGAAGCAAATAGATCTCTCATTCCAGATGGATGCTCTTTATTTTATTCCCCTACTGTTGATTTTTATGGTCAAATGTTTTTTATTCATCCCCTTTACTTTGTTCCCCTTTTGTGAGGGGCAGAGCAGGTTGAGATGTCACCTGTTGGCCTTCCCTTCCCTTGGTGTCACCTGGGTGACTAGTGAGGCTCCCAGAGAGCAGGGAAGCTACATACCACCTGCCGTTCCCCAGAGGGCTCGGAGCCCTTTCTTCTTCCCCTCAGCAATGTCTCCAGCTGAGGAGCTGCTCCCATTTCCTCAGCCCTCTGGGAGGCAGCATGGCCAAGATGGNATCCAATAAGGGGGAGGTTTTCTTGGCTCTGATGTTGCTCCCACTTTGGTCTCTGGCCAGAGACGCAGGATCAGGACCGGCACAGTTGCAATTCACAGTGAGACACAAACATGGATGCTGCAGCATTAATTCCCTTTATTAACATATTGTCATTCCCCTCATGAAAGAACCCAAAGTAAATAGGTGATATTAACATTCCCCATTGAAAGTAAAACACCACAAACATAAGAGCCCATTTTTTTTCTCTTGTCAGCTTGGTTTCAAGGAGACCAAGCTTATAAAAATACCTCAGCAGCAGGCAGAAGCCTCAGCCTCATAATAAATGAACTAAAGACCTTTATTTGCCTTTGTCAGATTTACACCTGCCTTTTTTGTAAGAGCTTCCTTGGCTGAAAGTCCCCCTGGCAGGTGATGCCACAGATGCCTGGTTTCCCCACTCCCAGCTCAGAGAGATGAACTACCCCACATTTCTCCAGGGAGCTTCTGTGACTGAGGGTGGGCTCCCCACTCCAGCAGACTCATTATCGTATGGTTCAGTGTATTTTGGAGAACCAGAAAATGAGTAATGTCAGTAATGAGCTTAATTAGGTATGTTGTGCAGCTGTGTGCTAGCTCAGGCCATTTACTGAGTTAATTATCCAAATCTACCTGCTGTCATGGTTCCAATAAATGAAACCCATCAAAAGAACTTCAAGGCAAGAATTCTTCCTCAAAGAACATTTTATTCAGGAAACAAAGTATCGGCACTATATAGTTGAACCCAAAACTAGTTTCCCTTCCCCCAGATACAAAGTAACAAATTGTAATTCCCACCCCTAATAAGCAATCATAAATCATGTTCTCTAATTAGCCTGAAACACGGGCTTTCTCCCCAGCTCCTCAGTCTGCCAAAACGTTATCAATTCGTCCTTGGCTTCCCACAAAGGAGCGTTTATTGTTATGGCTAGCTGAGCTCAAGCATTCATCCCAACCCCCCTTCTACACCTGATTTCTAAATAGAAGAAAAAGCATGTTAAAAGCAAAGAGAAAATGGCTGCAATTTTCATCAGTTGTCAGAGCGGGAAACATCCAATGTTTACAGCGTTGACATCTGCTGAATTATAAGCTCACTAAACAGGTAGAATTTGCAATGCAACTGACCTCATGCAGTCAAGATTAGCATATCTGCAAATGGATCCACTGAAGAAAGAATCAGTGTTGGTATTTAAATGTCATATAGTTGCCCTGCAAATTATATTATGATCCCACAGGTTGTTCTCAGGTTTGGACCTTTCATTTAGTGATTGCGTGAAGTTGTGACAGTGCCGAATGAATGGTACTTATAATGGGTCATTGAAGTTAAAGCTCTTGCAGTGTCCTGTTTTCACACGATTGTGATTTCCAACATTTCCTGCCAGCTTCCCACAAGCAAATCAGTGGGGAAGCTGGCAGGAAATCAGTCACATATTTATATGATGTAGTCATGAGAAATCAAATTTCACAATTATGTCAACCTGTGACCCCAATTCTGGCCTCAATTCCCAAGGAATACTATGTTCATTTTGTTTCATATGATGGTTAAAGTGAGATTCCTTAATGAGACTAAAAAAAGATTGTAATCTTTTATTTTATTTTTCTTTTAAAAAATATGTATAGCGCGGGGAAGCCCAGAGCCCTGAGTTTTGGCTGAGGGAGGAAGAGGCCAGGAAAATAGAGAATGGAGTTCTGTCAGGTTTTTGGCGGGAAGATTTTTGGTGGGAGAGTTGGCTGGAATCCTGAAAGGCGAGAAGGGGCATTTATCTCAGACAAGGCTAGAAATTTTAGTTAGAATAGCCCTGGAGCTTCTGCTGAGAGAGGAAGAATCGGGGAAAGGAGAGGAGGGCTGTCAGTTTCTGGCGGGAAGACTTTGGAGGAGGGAATTGGCTGGAATCCTGAAAGGAGAGGGGAGATGGCAGAAGCAAACTGATGCAGGCAAGAGGCCGAGCCAGTGACCAGAGGGGGTGCCAAATTTATATATAGGCTGTTAAGCTGAATAGCAACCCAATACCCAGTTTTAACTTTTTTTTTTAAAAAAGAAATTCTGTCAGGCCAATTCAAAAATTAACCTCAATGAGAGCAATTGTTTTGAACTGTAATCTTTTCAATACTGGTGTGACGAAGCCTTGAAATAGAAAAAGACAGTAAGATGTATAGAACTCAATAAACATTTAGTCATTTTTCCCTTCTATGGCGTTCTGGAGCGAGGAACCGCACAGATCTTAAAAGGAAAGGGATGCAGAGTTATTCCTAATACTGGTTCTTCACTGAGCTTCTCCACTCCTTCTGGGGGTTGCAACCTAAATGCCCTCAGTAGGCTGGTGAACATAATGAAGACCTGAATCCTTGCAAAGAGTTCCCCCAAGCAGCTCCGAATACCTACAGTGAAGATAAAATAAAAACACAAAAACAATAGTGGCAACCTTTACTGCCTATTCATTGACCATTTACGACATTTAACAACAATGTAAAAAGGGTATCTCAAAGTGGTGGAGCAAGGCCTCCTTCATTCACTAAGCCCATACCAATTAACAGAATAGAGTCTGCCTGAGTGGATAGTTATAATAAATTTCATAAAACAAAGATGTATCAGTTCAAACCAAAGGCTTACCCAGTCCAAGCTTCTGTTTCTATTGTGGAAATTAGATGTTGATGGGAAGACACCAGCAGGAATTGATTAGTGCAATTCTATATTAGTAACCCTTTTTGTAGCCACTGTTCTCTTTTTTACTCATTTACTCATTAACATTCATTAGAATAGTCGACATGACAGGATTATTTTAGGCTGAGACTTTTCCAGGATCTGGTTCCTCTTTCACACCCTGTCAGGAGAAATCCCTAACCAAGACTAGCACTTCTGCCTGAAGAAAGAGGAAGGAGGCTTTATCCACATTTTAACCTGCTTCAGCAGATGCACTGCTTTTTATTTTTCTCAAATCTCTTTCCCAACAAGTTTTAGCAATCCCATATATGATTTTGTATCCCTTTATTTTCTAACAATGAAAAGAAGGGCTACATTTAAGAAAGCAGTTGTAAGGGAGATTCCTTGTAGGATAGAGTCACCTTGCAGGGGAAATGGGTGGCATAATAAATAAATATACAAACAAACAAATTTCTAATAATTAAGAGCAGATGATTGGATTAGCTTCCCTAAAAACAGTAATTCATACATTTTCTATTGCTTTGCAGAACTCTTTTTATCCCCAATGGGTTGCCATTTTTCCCCATACTTCAGCATACAGGATAAGAAGGATCCCATCTTATACTGTATGTGTGATTTGAGCTGCTTCCTCTAATTCTTTCTCGAACCTTTCCTCTGACTCAACCCAGTGTCCTCTTCTAAATCATTGTCTTTGGATATCAGATACCGTCAGCCCTTGACTCAGGATGGTGAGGCCTAATAGTGGTAACTGCGGTACATCAGATGCTCCTTCCCCAACTGTAGTAAATATACAAGGAAGCCCTCATTTCCTAATCAACTTACCTTTCTCTCTCTTTTCTTTAAGCTGGGACCATTTTTTAAACAAAAATAGAGAGGAAGCATAGAGTCCCAGGCCATTGCAGAATGATCCTTTGGACTCTCTATGGATGTATTTCTGCTCTTTTTTAATCCTGCCAGATTCTCTGGGGGTGAGGGTGGAGGATCCATAAGATAAGGAGTACTGGGGCCTCATTCTTTGGAGAGCCTCTCTGGGAATTTTGTCTCATCTTAGGAAAAATAAGGATTACTAACCTCAAGATTTGACCACAGAACTCATTGACCGGAGCTAATATAGCTGTGTGCATTCTTGAGTTTTACTTAGGTTAATCTAACACCAGGAGAATTGCATCACTAAATGTTTCTTTCGGTTTTGATTTTGATTTTGATTTGATTTTATTAAATTTATACCCCGCCCTTCTCCCGGAGGACTCAGGGCGGCTTACAGCCGGTTTAAAACAATAGTACAGTACAATACAAAATTTAAAAAATTTAAAAATAACTATTCAGATTTGGCTGCTCCTACTAAAAATTTAATTTAAAACCCCTTTAAAATACCCCTAGGCCAGTCCTGCCTGCTGAAATAACCAGGTCTTAAGGGCGCGGCGGAAGGAGGGGAGATCCGGGATCACCCGGATTTCTGGGGGCAGCTCGTTCCAGAGGGTGGGTGCTCCGACAGAGAAGGCTCTCCCCCTGGGGGTCGCCAGCCGACACTGTCTGGCTGACGGCACCCTGAGGAGGCCCTCTCTGTGGGAGCGTATCGGTTTTCATGCTACACTGTTCTCTCCCCCCCATTGATCCAGTTACGTATAGTGGAAAAGAAGCTTCTTAATTTACCTTCCCCCAAATCCCCAGTAGATATAGACTAAATGTTATTTTGCCCTTTAACTTGGGCACTTTCAAATGCAATCTCTTTCCTTACAAGCAAAAGAAACCTACACAGTTTTTTTTCTTTTTACAAAAGAGAAAGAAACCTACATATTACCTGCTCCAAATGGCATAAATGCTTCTTTAGTGACAAAATGTCCTTCTTTGTCCAGAAAATGGTTGGGGTTGAATTTTTCAGGCGTCTCCCATTGTTCAGGATCAAGGAGAACAGAGCGCAGGTCTGGTAAAATCATAGCTCCCTAAAATGAAGAAAGAAAGAAATGGAAACATCTGGACCAGTGGCCCCCAACCTTTTGGGCACTAGGGACTGGTTCTGTGGAGAGAGGTTTTTCCATGGACCAGAGGGGGCGTGGTTTCGCATGCTGCCTGCATCCCGCAGATGGGGCTTTCCTTGTTTGAGCGGCCCTGTTTCTGGCATGCCGTGGACTGGTGCTGGTCCATGTACTGGGGGTTGGGGACCCCTGATCTAGACAATCTCATTTGTTTCTGGATATTCTATTTCCTTTCCTTGCATGTTTCAGGTATATATTTAGGTATATTCAGGTAGTCAGTTTTTTGTAGTTGTTCTGGATCGTGTAATCCTGACTAGAGCATGTAGTTCTCCAGCACTGGAGATGGAGGATCCACCCGTGGGTTGTGACTGTATTCCTGCCCAATCAGATCAAGTCAGCCAAAGTTGTCACGCCCCGTCCTTGGAGCTATGCCCAGTCTTGACTTGATCTGCCCAAAGAACAGGACGTACAACTTTGGCTCGTAGGGACTATCTAAATTTAGTGGTTCCTCCATCTTCAGTTCTACGATTGGTAAAGTAGTTAAAATTGACATACTAAAATTCGGCCCCTCTGTCAGCTCTACTGTGGGGGGTGATTTATTGGGAGACTGAAGGGGGCCCCTTCT